>NW_008751921.1:207738-304978 GCF_000715545.1 Opisthorchis viverrini | reverse complement strand
TATATATAACATCGTGGTAGATTGCTGTCACCGTCAACCGAGTGAGTAAATGAGTCCGGGATGGGGCTGGGCCGACGACACTCTGGAAGTACTCACAACGCACTGATATTGTCATCTCGGCTGGTGATGAAACATCTACAACCAAACTGCCCAGTGATCAGACCAACGACCGAACCAGAAAATCTACTTTTCCTTGAGAGGTGAGGGCAGCAAAATTCTCCCAACGGGGACAGGATACTGCTGCATGCATTTGGTCAGTTTCAACCCTCCCCTAACACAAGCTCCCAGAAAGTCTGCAAGCAAAGTTAGCGACTACCACTTGGTGCAGCACACCGTCCAACGGGGACAGGATACTGCCTAATGCATTTGGTCAGTTTCAACCCTCCCCTAACACAAGCTCCCAGAAAGTCTGCAAGCAAAGTTAGCGACTACCACTTGGTGCGCCAAGCACACCGTAAAAACCTATCACAAGATGACCACACCAGCTGTTTTCTGGGCGAAGGTAAATAGACATTTCTTAACCCAAAAGAAAAATGAGGATCAACCCACATCGTTATTAAACAAGATTTAATTCAGAAGTCTATAGTACAGATCATAGAGTTTAATGGTAGTGTGAGGAGATTTCGGATTTTTGTGGAGAGTTTTTGATGTAATTGAAGTCAATCTATGCTGAAAAGCCGAGAAGTACTGTACAGCTGTTTCACCCTCATCATCAGCAGTGCGCATCTCACGAGATTCCGGAGAGTCTCGATCACCCACCACCTCCCGACCAGCAGTTTGTACAGCTAACCGTTCGGCCACGAGGGGCTGATCGGCTGTGTGATTGACTCGCACTTAGACAGGATATGGCACCGCTCATCCTTCCACTACGGGATATACATCACGCGGTCACAAGTGTTGACTGGCTTGTCGAGCAACGAGCGCTTTAGAACTATTCACTTCTATTCAGGTCTTTTTCTGGTTCTGTCAAGCCTATCCTAAACCTTGCGAGTGCAGTCCGATTTTAAAAATGCAAGTCGCAAAAGATATCTAGCCGGTCGTCAGGTTGTGTCATGGTTAGCCCTTATTCACACGTATGCCAGATGTTGACTCTCTACTCGATGTTAGGTGACCTAATAGTGAGACACTGAGTTCAACTATCCAGAAATTTACAAGCTAGAAGTAAGCGGCATGGAACAGGAATCTCATGATTTGGCGAATAAAACTGAAAAAGTTGTTCACTGTGTATATGCAATACAAGGTGTGGTGGGCACTCACCAGACTGGGCATCACCGTAGCTTGTGGCTGACCAGGAACTTGGCCTTCCAAAATCATGTTTCTGTACTTATTGTGGTTGGTCAGATATGCAATCTTCGCGTTGTTTGAAGCTGTCGGGAAATATAATGCGACGGGATTTCATCACTTGTGGTTCTCTCTTAATGGATCAACAGCAAGAAGTTATATTTGTGCCTGCATGTCAAAATTTACACTGGTGATCATCGAGGGTTTACATTCATGTACTGTTTGCGGACCAACTTGACACACTATTGTCCAAGTTACAACGCTTGAAACTAATCGAATGCTAAAGAACACCATATGTAAGTGGTGGCCGGCATACAAAGTCTTTGACCGCTCCGCTAAGGTTAAACTAGCCCACTTTTGTCCGATCCAAGGTGATCCATCCTAGATGGTGCACTCAAATAGCTCAGGACATAGAAGTCGATGAAATGTTTTTTGTATTCAGAAACAAAAAGCGAAAATGGAAAAGACTCCACAATAAGTCAACTCAAATGGATGATTAATTGGGGAGAAATTCTGCATCAGTGCATACGATCGCTAGGTTAAATTCGCAAGATGGGGGGTGATTATTCTACCTTCCTTCAATTCACTGACTGAAAGCAGCGTAGGCCTTTTGAGGTGAAGCTGAGTGATATTGCTCGAGTGGGGAAAATGTGGATGAAAAACCAAAAACCTTGATAAATTGCGTCCAACTCTACCAGGAAATATAGCATTTTTAAGCATCCGCAATACAAAACAATCTCAACTTCTCTGTTTAAATAAACGTTTCCGTCCTAAAGAGGTTACTTCCAGTGCTGCTTTTATATTTTAGATTCGCCTGTCCGATATATGAATTCTGAGGCGGGTCCACGGAGCACACGCACTGCCAACAAACTATTTGAAGACGCTAGACTTTCTTCAGTACTCCCGCTGTAGATATACAGTAACCAGTCAGGGTACACTACAGGAGGACGCTATACAGAACGCCATCAGCAGGACGCTCGTTCATACGGAAGTATTTCACATTGAGGAATAGCTTACGAGCGAACAGTAGAGAGGATATGTGTCGGTAGTATTTACTTTCACTTTAGTGGCGCGACAATTAATGATTAACCGACATAAGCAGATGTCATTAGGAGGTATGCCATTGTGTGCGAAAAATTATATCCTGAAAGGCTAGTTTGACATGATTCGCAAGACGAAATGCAGCCGCTTGCGTGTGAAAAAATAAATTGGGGAAGCCTGTGCAAGATATGCTGTTAAAATCTGAGCTTTCAAGAATCTGTGGCCAACACTTATACAATGTTTCATGTTATGAAATGGGTGACTTGTATTAGAGAAGAGTTAAAACCCATGAAGCATTTGCCGACCAAAAAGTGTACCAGTTGAATTTGGCTTTCTTATGTTGTCACCCACAGTTTTACAAGGTAGTATCAGCAGGCACTTATTACACTCATTTCGCAATACAGATCGTTCTTAGTTGCTTCTTTGAGAGACATTGAAATTGAGACACCACGGCGAACTTTGCACATCAAATCAGGATATCCTGATGTGTGTATCAGCCTGCTAATCAGCAAGTTTAAGCGGGTTTGTAAACAAGGTAACACAAACATACCGTAGTGGACGTTGCGTTTTCCGCTGTCTCCGTTTTGGACGTACGCTTTATTTGTTCCACAGTCATCTTACCAGTCCAATGCCGGTAGAAATTAATTCACACTAGGCATTCGGTTGATCGTATCCTTTCGTGATTTCCTCGTCATTAATCTCTATTTAACAGCCATCTACATCATTAGCTCAAAACTCCGGCTTATAAACTATGGCTGTGTCCTGAAATCTGTATTCGCGGCATGTACCAAATGCTGAGGTGAGATGGCTCAAGTGGTTAGAGCACGAATTTGCTGACCGGAAGGTTCGTGGTTCGAACCCGACATCTGCGTCTCGGCTTCTCCTGTCTAGGCTCGAGCAACCTGACAGTATCCCAGCCCTCGTGCTTCCTCCTGGTAGCATGGCGGCTAAGCACCGGACCGGTGTTGCAACTGAACGAACCACATTCGTCAACAAATGCTGTTTCATTTCAAGTAAATTGGATTTAGATAAACCGTCTTCCTTGTGTTGTATTGTTTGCCACGATGATGTTCAGTTAAGTATAGCAAATATGCTATACAACGTCGAGTAATTTTTCGGAACTGCTTTCGCCTTTCCCATGTTTTAACCTTTCGAGTTGGACTTGATAAGTATTTACCTTTTTTCAGGTGATACATGCTAGGGCAGTAATCAAGGTGATTGACTGATAAGATATCTCGACTAACTTTCCTCCAGTCGCTTAGTGACACAACTATAAGATTTTTCCACTCGCGCCCGTTTTCAACAAATGCAATTGCACTAGATCAACTCAACCTTTCATTCAGTATTACAGAAATCAGAGACGAAACTCGGTCACCAGGTTACCAGTTCTGATGCGTCATACAATCAACAGATCAAACATCCATCTCCATAAGCATGTGCAATCTAGTGGGAAAATTTGCAGATTTATGCGGATTTATGCGGCAATTATGCTTCAGAATTTCGACTTGCTGGTGAAATTGTTAAGCAAATCATTATATCCACTAATTATCAGTGAACGTACACTTTCCAGTCGAAAATACCGATTGTTTTTCTGAAAAAAAACATGAGATTTACAGGGCATGTGATAATTGCGCGGGAGGATGTGACCTGGTGTGAAATGATCGCGCAAAGTGCACATGTGATTCGTGGGGCCACTGAAGGTGTGGCTCGGCCAACCATATGCGATTCCTTCATCAGTTGAAGGTCAAGGGAAAACTGAATGTGACCATAAAATTACTGTGAAAAAGTAAAACATCAAAACCTATCACAAGATTATGTTTGTGTGTGGAGATGAATCGGATGATGGTAGCAAACGGCTGGTCGGAAATTGTCGTTTACATTCCACGCAAATCATAATCTGATGACGCCAACATTGACAGCTTGCTGTCGAAAGTGGTCCCTGGAGACACTAATGTCATGTGATCCACCAAGAACATATGAAATACAGCTCGCCATGGTGTTGAATGCATAATCCGGTTTCCAGGCAGATGGTAAATGAAAGCGAAATGCGTTCGAAGAAGGAAACATTTCGACTAACTTTAGCACAAAATCTTTTCCTCTTACGTAGGTGAAATAAAGCGGTATTGTTTCGGGTTTCTGGAGAAGGAGTACGGTAAAGTGCGCTACCTGTTTTTTCCTCGTAGTGATGTTTGTGCCTTCGGAGTATCACCAGATTTGCACAACACTCGAAAGTCTAAATGTGTGCTTACTCTCCATTCATGTGTAGTTTACTGTGCTAGAGCTGAACGATTTTTGGGGCAAGATGGTCCGAGTGGTTAGAGCGCGAATTTACTGCCTGGAAGGTCCGTGGTTCGAGTTCGACCTCTGCCTCTCGAATTCTCCTGTCTAAGCTAGGGTAACCTGTCAGTATTCTGGCCCTCGTGATGTATTCGAATGGCATGACAGTTAATCACCGAAAGGGTGCTACTGCTGAACGTAGCTAGTGTGTTCTGATTCACAGTTTACAGACACCGGGTTAGTAACGTTCATTCTGTCATTTGAACCAAGCGCTATCAAGAGCAAGCATCAACATTTTTGGTGTGTCATTGATTGGAGTTAAGCGAATTATCCATTATCGCAACCCGTAAGTTAGAGTTCGATGCGACGCATATAAGCCCTTCCGAAGAACCGCTGTACAGACAATTAAAGTCGCTATTTTTGTGCGAATAGTTCAGAATTACCAGCCCCAGTTTCAGGCAACACTGTCGATAAAGCGTGCAGCAACAACGCACAGACAGGAGGCAAAAACTGGGGGGCATCTGGGTACTGGGAGTCAAACGCTTTTTACTATTCTGGACTGAAAACCCCCATCTTGATGAGAAAATCCGTTTTGGGACATTTTTAGGTAAATTTCCATTCGTTTTGATGTATCTTATGACAGAAATAGACGTGTCCAGTATTCATCTTTCAATAGATGTTGTTCATGTGGACAAATAAAAAACTACCGGTTCAGAAATTTTTAATTTGGTCGATTTTACTTACCTTGGTATGGAAACTCTCTGTCCACATTGCCGCTGAAACAAACAAGGGAAATGCGGAATGGCAAACTGGTTCCATTTTGTCTCATGAACTGAGCTGAATTCTGTTGATATGTTTGAAATTAAAGATAGACACTGTACTTACGCTGGCCAGTACCGACAAACTGTGTTGTAAATTCTTGTTTCCCAGTTAAGGCGTGTCCGAAAATTCTGACAGTAGGCTTGGTAACATCCAACCTGCCGAGTATTAGCCCAAACAAGCTGTAATTGAGAAAGATCGATAGTCAGCTTGGTCACATTTTGTATGTCCTTCCACCTGAACAACTAGCGTACCTGTGTGTAGCCGAAAACCTGGGCAGACCGTTCCGTGGGAAATCGGGCATATGCGTATTGGGTATGCTGATCAAACCAGTGCTTGACAACGCTGCGGGTATGGTGAAAATGAACAAAGACGTTAGTAGTTCTGGTGGCAGTAAAGTGTGCTGAACATAAATACATTTGGAAAATGATGCAAAAATTAATTCGCAGATTCAATTATCACTTAGACGACCGTGGTTTCTCAAGTGTTTAGTCTGTGAAGATGAATGTCACCAATATAGGATTACTTGGTTTTTCCACTTGTAGCGTCCGCACTGTCCGCTGACGATAGTCTGCACCTCAATTTTGACCTCATTCTGCCAGATCCTATTTATGGGAGCCAGTTTTGGGGACAAAGTTTCGCTTTACAGTTAAGCCCCATTACGACTTGCTTATTATGACACTATGAGCACAAACTATTGTGAATTCAGCGTTTGCATATTCCCCGATATCATTCTTCGAAAAGTTAATGACGAGAGCTTCTTCGTAATTCAGTCAGCAGTAAAACGCTTGGAAATGAATGAGTTTCGGGAAAGTTAGGAGCAACGTTTCACTTCTGACACAAAAGCTTCGTCAGAGCAAATGACTAGGTCACAAGGTTAGTCGAGATTTAAGGCGGAAGGAGAACTAATCAGCTAATTCTGTTTTAGGTTTCGACCAAAGGATTTTGTGTCACCAAGAGTTAGGCCGATGGGGGGACATGCGTCCAGCTTAGGGTATAGTTCTTCCGGCTCGGTTCACGTGACGATCCCTCTTGAGCGTCGTTTGTACTTTCCATCCGTTTGTGCGGATGAGCATGTACCGAGGTAGGGATTCTGTGAACTTTGGTCGAGTTGAAATTTTAACCCAGAAACCGACAAACACAAGACCCTTCTTAAACTACTCATCAGAAAACTAAAACTTCATGTACGCCAGTGTTGTTTCATCAGTGTTTAGTCGAATCAGAGCACTGTGTACAGGAGAGATAAAATCGAGATTGCCAACAGGCTTGAAGAGTTTGTTACTCAGTGAGTTGCTTTAGGAGGAAGTAAAAAAGGAAACTGGGTCCCCTATCTGAACCCAGAAAGGAATGAATTGGCACTGCAGTCATCGCATATAAAGCAGGAACGCCGGAGGTTATTCGAAGACCGCTGAAATGAGCCAAAATTAGAGTAGATTTCCAGAAGGGAAAAACGTTACGCTCAGTTTTGTTGCAATTAAATCCTCCCGGTTGAAAGGACTAGGTAATGTGAGTATAAAATTAACTGCAACCATCGCACTAAGGTTTTCATAGGACACACTGCCAGGGTATAGCACGTCTGAACTGGTGAGCGTAGAAGAGGGATAAACAAACCACCAAGGAATACGAAAGAATACCAAACGCTGGTCAAATACACAGCGATGGTGATGCGTGTCTTAGACATGGGACATAGAATAGATCTGGGGAATGTGGAAGATTTAGGACGACGACTGCGATTTACACCACATCAGCTGATAGGGAATCGCTGCTTGAACAGGAGCGGGGGTGTGGATTCGATGAGCGTACGGGAAGCGGTTGACGAGTTGACACGTGACAGTGTGATTGTCAATGCAGGCAGAATCATTAGCGAAAACATAGGGTGGAAATCCCAACCCGACCAAAGTTCACAGAATCCCATTTGCTCACACTACTATCGTAGCATTAGCTCATCCACACAGACGGAAGGACGGAAAGTGTAAACGGCGTTCAATAGGAATCATCACGTGAACCGAACCGGAAGAACTAGACCTCATCGACTCTATACTTAGCGAACAAACCCTAATACACAAAATCCTCTAGTCGGTACCTAACACAGATTTAACTTGACATAGCTGATTAGTTCTTCTACCGCCTTAAATCTCAACCAACTTTGTTACCTAGTCATTTGCTCTGACTAACCTTTGCGTCAGAAGAGAAACGTTGTCCGGTGATAAACACAGCTATTTTCCGTAAACTTTTCCGAAAACTTATTCATAATTGTTATTTTAGGAATCTCAAAAGGTTTATAAAAGAGCACTTATGCACAGTGCACAGGTATAGGGAGTATCTTAATCGTGGGCTGAAATTAGTCTTACGGATAATCCACGACATAATACCAGCGAAGTCGAAGGTTTGCACTGAATGTCCAGTGGATTGCGAACAACCTAGATGAAGTGCCTGACAAAGCGGAACAAGTCATTCTGATGATGTAATACTAGAGGAATGCTAGTTGCCTACTTCCGACGAAGGTATGAAGCTGAGTGACTACGATCTGATTCTGCTATATTTCTGTACGGATTTTTGCTTTGTGAATACAAAGCTTGCCTCAGGAACATCCAGCTGGATGCTCTAATTCTTTTCTTTTGTATTATTCTTCCTCACTGTTGTTGCCCTCTAAGCACCGACTCCTCACTTTACGTGTCCTCATATTCGCTACCACGTATTTGGACCTGTGGCGACATGCTCTTTCCAGACAAAAAGAGTCCGAGATGATTAGAGACAAATCTTGGCTCATTCTACCTTATCAGTTTATCGGCCAATTCAGAGCTAAAAAATGATGAGTCTAATGTTAAAGTCAAAGGTCTAATAACATAGCTGATAGATTTTCGATATGCATTCTTAAATGCTTCGGATAAAACAGACAGTAAGATTGCGCAGAAAAAAGGAATAAACGCGCCTAGGATCCATAAAAATTGAAAAATTATACTTCTAAGAGCTACGTGGTAACCTGGACCACGGCGATGAACGGATTCCCTTAAGAAGTTTATTCCTAATGACAGTGTTTCTGACTTGCTTTTAGTGTGCTACAACGAAGGATTAGTAGCAGAAGAGATTTTCATGAGGACCTTGGATGTACGAGTATCCCTCATGGGTTAATTTTTAGTAAATAAGTAAAATTTCAATTCAGGGTTTTTCCATCCGGTGCAGGAAATTTGGAGATGACGTTCTTGACAACACATGTGACATGTTGAAGGTCAGACCTTGCCGGAAATTTTCTGCCAGACAATCTCATAAAGTATAGAAGTACAGGATTTGCTTTTGTCCAAGACAGTTTTCCTGTTACCAGCAAGCTACAGTTTTCATCCGCTCTTTAAATTGAGGTATGGGAAATGGGCGTACCAAATAGCCCTTAACGTCCACCCATGTCCATTCTTATTTCAACGTATTCACAAGATTGTCATTCGACACTGCTAAACCAGAAAACTGCCAACGCGGATGTTTAGAGTTCATGTGACCTGCTACATTTGATTAACCGTTCTCCGGATTCTGATCCGCGGATTGTTGGATAAAGGCCTCTCATTGTGTCATCTACAAAGCCTTCTTTCAGATGCTGAGTAGTATCACGACATGCAACTGTCACATTGTCATGCCGAGGGGTATTTTTTTAGAACTTCATCCCGAAGACCAACTAACGGCACCATGTTGATGAGAGCTCCGAGTTTACGTCTGCTGACTACGTCACTCATATGTATACGTTCATTCATGTCCCTCATACAACAACTTTCCTAATCTTTTTCATTCTTTCCATAATTTTACAAGTTTAGTTTTTGTACTGTAGCTTCTTCCTCTGAGTGTTCACCGGAGAGCAAAGGGATCCTCTCTGTTTGACTTGATGTGATCCGACAATTGTTACTTTGGTTGGTTGGCTTACATGTCACAGTGTTGAGACTGAATTCAGCCACGAAGACCGACGCAAATGTGACAGTTAGACGCCTGCTCGAAGTTCTGGCTTACAGATCAAGCAATGCGCTTTGTTTGTACCATCACCATCACGCATGGTTTTGTGGTTTCATTGTGCCCGATCAGCCCTCCTACTGTGTAGTTCGAAAAGACGAAAATCAATCACCTTTACTGGGGACCAGGTCTGGATATAACCCATGAATGGCGCCGTTGCGAAGCGCACAACTGCATGCATCAGAATAGGGTCAAATAACCGAGATCATGTGTCCTAAATTTCTCATTCTGCTAATTAATTCCTCAAAAACATTGTTTAGAAATCTAAGATGATATGGGAATAACGATAACCATGCTTCAGTATAAAAATCCTCAAGGTCATATTTGAGAAAACACAACAGCTTTGGTCACTGCTGGCGTTTACTTTTACTTATCACTCAGATACCAAAGAACGTCGTCTGGAAGTTGGAGCAAGGGAGAGCCAATATGCTTTATTTTGCCGGCTCTATTCACGAAGACTTGATCCAACAAAGTGCTCAATTCTACCACACTGTGCATGTAATGGTTGAAGACTTCCGCAGAAAAAGTGTATATAATTACATTCTGGCCTACGCAAAATAAAAGCGATGTATTTATTTTTTTCACTCACTCTTGTTGCTTTTAAAATTACGCATATCATGGGGTCGTTGTTTTCGTAACTATAAACATGTTTTTTTACATCGAATGCCGGCCCTTGAGAGTATTATTAAGACAAAACGAAGAATCGGGCGCCGTTTAGCGCCTTTCAACTTATACTCTCGTGCGCTAAAATGTAGCAAGTCAGCACAACATCAGTATACTATATCGTCCAACTCGCTGTAAGTTGGAGAGTTTTTCGAAATTTATGAAACGTAAACAGTCTAATATGCATGCAGCTTTACCGGTCTTGAAGAAAATGGATCTTGCTTAGTCAATATATCCAGTTATAAATATGTTCAATTACTGAGTAGCATTCGTGCTGCATTTTGGTTGCGCGCACAATTCAACCGATCATGGTTAACTCCATCTGAAACTTCGATACTACAGTCGAAATTAACGTTTAATCTGGGTGCTAGACTAGGGAAATGTCTGCACCAGAGTTTAATCCCACGGTGTTCTCGTTGTTCTGTATTGCGCGTTAATTTTATACACTTATTTACGACAATAGTTAAAATACTGTGTCATTTTTCTACACCAATGCAACAAGTCACGGCATTTTAATACCTGTTCATCAAACCATCTTTGTGCTCCTGTCGGAAATACGTTTCCCGCATTATAATCTTTCTTAGCAGGAGCTTTCTTTCGCATACACGATTCGCATTTAAGAAGAAACCGGGCAGTCGGAATAAAATGCTTGCTTACTCAAGTTCGCCCACTCTGGATACTGCTCGTACCTCCCCGGGCAACCATTTCGCAGCTGATTCGCACATTTCCGCTTGACGCCTTGCTTCTTGCTCTAGACTATCACTCCATGTCTGAAAAGAATTCCAACGAAAATATGATTGTTGAGACACTAGAATCAACCGACTGACTGTCACAATCAAACAGTCAATAGCGAAACAATTCACATCAGTTGAGAACAAAGAGTTACAGTTTGTTACATTTAACATGGATCGTCTTCGGAACGATGTATGAGTCAAGTGGAACTGTTAGCGCGCAACTTCAAAGCAAAATATACAGCAAAGTGCGTGAACTTGAAGCGTGACATCTGGACACTAATTTGGGGTAGGGTGTATTTTTACGGAATCTAAAGGCTTTAAGAAATAAGTCTACCCAAAGCACAACGTCGCATATTGCCCAACACCCCAAGTTCTCCTCACTAGGCATATGGAAACAATTTATCATTGCAGTTTTTTCTTTTATTCTAACTTTATTGCTATGTACTTTTATTTTTATGAAATTGATGAAGTTCTGTCAAACAGATTTGGTTTTGCGAGAGACTCACCCAGAACCAAGCTAAATCTCTTGTTTTTGATGTTTCCATTTGTGATGAAATCGCGAACCCCTGGCACTGGACTTGTGTTTTTCAAATTTTGCTAAAATCCTGAGTCATTGTCAACACTTTCGGATAAAATGACTATGGGCCAGCGCCTTTCAGCTGATCACCTACCTTGCAAGCGATATTAGGAAAGCGTCATCTATGCGTCCGAACTGCATACTTAGAAAGTGAGCCCCAGATAAACAGGAGTAAGAAACACAGCCCCAGATGACTACTTTTACAGCTCTGTTCGCCTGATTAATATAACTACCAAGGTTATGGGCTATAGCCGTTCTCATTGTTCCAGTTGGTTTTCTGGACCGGGGGTTTTGGATGGAGTTGAAAAACGTTCTTGTGAAACAAGCTTTTCAACTTCCAAAGATCATCATAATTTGACACACCTCTGAAGGAACGTTCGCATTCGATAGGAAATTCAGAGCAAGCACTGCGTCGCTTGCGGGCTACAAGATACACCACTTGGTGATGGACTGTCCCAGACTTCACCTCAAATCGTAGTGCATGTAAACACTTAAGATGATAAAGCGAACTGTTCGAATTCAGTACACCCTGTAATGATATCTTCATGGTCCTATCGAGCTTGCCACAGGATTCACACTGAAAATTCCGTTATGCTCCCAACGATCTTTCTTAGGTAGCCATCGTGAAATTAGAGAATGAACAAGGGGATTTGGAAGGGAAGCTAGCTGTGGTTTCACTGTTAAAACAGGACTAGCAAATATCAACTGCAAAACAGTGGAAAACACAAACCAGTTGGAACAATCAAAGATTTCGCATAAGTCACTTTTATAATTGATAGCTTTGTAAGAACTTACCAAATTGGGCATCGACAAAGCTTGTGGTTGGCCAGGGACTTTGCCTTCGAGAATCATGACCCTGTACGTATTATGTCTGTCCAAATATGTTAATCTAGGATCACGTGAGTGAGTCGAGCTATCTGGAAAAAATAATAAAAAATAAAATAATAAAAAAATAACTTTTATGGTCATTTCAGTCCGACGAATCAGTAGTATCTACTCATAGTGGTGACCCCAGTACTTGGCCCAGTTGAATCATTCCAGCCATCATAAAGAGGGTATATATATTTCAGGATAGATGAGGTATGTTGTGAGTTCTAAATCAGAGACGCGAGAATTCGCACGACAGAGACCGAAAAATCTCTATATTTGGCGGGTGTGTTGGTATATGTAAAAAATGCTTACACATATCAAGCATATGCCACAGGTTTAGATTGATGTACGGATTGAAGGAATTCCTTAAAAAGCCCAAAATGTCATAAAAATACCGTAGCAATAGGGTTCTTGATCAGAGTGTAATGGGATATGAGTTATCAGCGAGTGTGTGCGCAGAAGGATTGCTGATGGAATACAGATGTATAAACAAACCTAAGGGACAGTGTCGATGGTTCAGGGAAGGCAAAATTACAGTTCTGAGGAGGACATCAAGTGTTCCCTAGGTGCCTTAAAACAATGAGTGAAAAAGATTCGGTATTCAAGCTCTTTGGATAGATAAATTCCCTCACCGGCTTTAACCGTTTAACGAGAAAAATAAAGGCGAATGTCAAGTGCTAATAAGGGAAAGAGTTTATGAGGAGTAATGTCTTATGATGGTAACATTCAACACCAGAACCGTTTGAGGGGAGATCTGACTTGTAGAGAGAACAAGGATACCTCAAAAAACACATGTGCCGCTGGAAAGTCCATATTCATTCTTGAGTAACAAACGGGAAGCTGACATCAATAGCCCGTGGAATAAAAGACAATGCGGATATCCCTTTGACACCTTTGACACAAGAACATTTACTTCAAAATTATGCGCTAAAACTGAAAAAATAAAGCCTCTACAGATATCAGCACTTCCTCGCTGATTTGGTAAGTGTTTGAATAGGGTTCTCGTGCATTGTTGGTCCCTCACGCATCGCTACCTCATCCCGACTCCCTCCATACGTTTGCATTAGTGATGAGCTGCATTCAGTTAAAAACCCGGATAGGGCACTTTCACCAGGTTCGAGAGAGAGGCCGCTCAAGGACGAATACGAAGTTCTTCATTCCGTTTTCTCGACTACCAGTAGTGAAAGGAGGTAGGCCATTGCAGCGGAGTTATTTATTAGAAAATGCCAACTGAGCGGTTACAGACCATTGGACAGGGAAGCAAAACTCTCATTTGCATCTCATTTACAAAAACTGGATATCCATCTTCTCCTGAACGTGTCTTCTTGAACTTTCCTGGATATTCATTGACTTCAATCATTCATCGCTCAAATCCAAGCAAACGTTACAAAGTGGTTCCACAAATTCCGCAACAGATCTCCCTTTTCAAAAGACACAAAGCAAAATTCCACGAACAACACATACTGCTCGCGTGCCTCCCCGTCAACAGTATCACCGTTACACCAATAGTAGTCATCTGCTCCTCAGGAGTACGGTACTGAAAGATCTGCCAAACTCAGACTAATTTGGTTAAAAGGGTATGTTAGAAAATATCGGATGGCTCGTTTTGGTGAAATTTCTTAAAGCTGTATGTGTTTTAATCAAACCGGTATCTAGAACTGGCGGAATACGTGAACAATGGCAGATTAAGTAGCCAGACGTTCAAGAGTACGATTCTAGTAGACACGTTCCCCCACTCTATTAGATGATATTTTACAGTGCATTAAACCGGTGTGATCAAGGTTGCTTGGAAATCAATTACAAGCATCCAGAGCAAGCCACGGTAATCTGCGTCGATTTTGCGTAGTTGTTTTCAGGTTGTTTTATGTACAGTTATGTGTTAATTTTTACGTCACTCAAATGATGCACTTCTGACGGTAGTACCGGATTTAATGCGATGCTCTCTGCAGTATTTCTGGTGCCTTCAACTCGGCTGACCAGTCTATTATCCTTGACACGCTTCCCCATCAAGGAATACCCCCGGAACTTTGTGAAGATAAGCAATTGTTCGCATTCGGAATTGTGAGAGTATGTCCGTCAGGACTGCTGACTCTCCATTCGTTTTTAGTTTTGTGGTTAACAAGGTAATGAGATTAACACTAGATGGTCTTCAAAACACCGGTGTTCAAATAACTTGTGATAAAAACCTTGTCAATCTCAAATATGCAACTGACATCGCTCTCGTCTTTTAAGAAGAGGAGAGGTCGCAGGTGTTTTTGAATGAACCGATCAAAGACATCCCGTCTTTTGGTATGCACTTTGCACCCACATGATGCAAGGTTGTGCTCGTCGACACGCAATCCAGGGGGAGGCACTCGAAGTTGTGAAGCGTTTTACATATCTGGGAAGTTGTATTAGTTCTGATCGTAATGTGGCTGTCGGGTCGCGTGTGGTAATTTGAAATACCCATCGTGTCACAGTGGTATATCAGGTGGCGTGCTTATCAGGCTACACTGCGGGCTATTTTGTTGTGTGGTTGTGAGAACTGACCTGTTCAAGCAGCGGAAATGAGACGTCATCAGCTGTCCGACAATCGCTGTCTCAGGACCATAGCTTATGTGGTTTGGTTTCGAGGAATCCTTAACGAGGTTTTAGTAAACGAGCAACAGAAATTTTTTTATTGAAGAGTGTGGCCAGAAGCTCCGTTGGAGAGGCCATGTACTGCGTATTCCGAGCCACCGTATGCTAAAGAGAATGGCGTTTTCTTTGCCTAATTCAGAATGAAGTATTCAAAGAGATGGAACACCGATGACCTTTTAAAGGGACATGAAACACTTGGGCTCTCCACGCCTTTAAGTTTGGGGACTACCTGATCCTCATTGCGCCTGTTTGGAGACGCTCAATGATATGGTTGCTACTCCTTGTCAGTTTGTATCCAGATTGATTGAATGAGTATCTGGAGTTGTAGGGACCTCAGAATGGTTGCAGTAACCTGGCACCAATTGCATTCCCGTTCCACCTTATGTCTCTTTTCAGAATGAGGCTTTCAAATAAATCATAAACACAAGGTAGCGAAGTATCACTGTTGAATACTGATGTCGTTCCGGCTATGACGACAACCAAAGCTTTTACTGATGCCACTTCATCAACTGATTCATGGGAGCGTTCATTCTCAAGCTAACCTATATGGTGTTTGTGCTAAAAAGTCATTACTATTGCTCCTAATCACTAAGATATATGTGCGTACGCATATCCCAAAGCAAAGATAAACCAGTTGAGCTCACCTTCTCCCCCCGGGTTTGAAATTTCATACGGCTTTTCTCCCGGTATATTGGGTCTACAAAATGGCGGTTACAATGTCAAAGAGCAGTTAAAAGTCCTTAAAAGTATTTTACAACAAGTATGAAGGATAAATGTTTAGGAAGTCGCACTCACGACGGCCAGTATAGACAGACAGTGACGTATTGCGCATTTTCCATGCGCCATTCAATCATAGTTTGTGGGCAGTAGACTTGGTGGCAACCGACTTCCTTTGTTCCCGCCCAAATAATCTGGAAAGTAGAGTACCCAAAACGTTAGCAGCTGCCTTTGTACAACTGCGTAGTATCAAATCGGTGACATACAGTTACCTTTGTGTAAGGTTGTACTTGTTTCACATTCGAAGGAGGAAACACTCCATACGTGTAATAAATGTGGCGCCTGAACCAGCTTTCGACAGCACTGCGGAAACAAAAAAAAGCAAAATTGGGATGGTCAAATAAAATGCCTCCATTTAACAAATTATCACACTTAAAACTTAATCACTGGACCATTTTCAAAACAAGTCCATTGTAAAATGGCCACTTGGTTGTTTGTGTAAAACACGATGTTCCAAAGAGTACTGAAAATTGCTGATCACATTTCTCAAGTGGGGGCTCGCACAACTCAGGATGTCGGACGTTATGTAATTGTGCCAGATCTTGCCCAAAATTAAGCGATTTCCCGCAATGCGTTTTATCGCTTTGAAGAGCTGAGTTTGACATATGAAGTATGTGTGAAGTAATAAAATGGCTCACTTGAAATGCTATCTGCAAATGAGCACGCGATTGGTTTGTGAAGTGCGCTACATATGGTCTAGTACTTTATACGTCTGTAGCTCTCTAAGTAGAGCCAAAATGTAAACTATGTCACTTAGAATGAATTAATTCGGTGTGACGCGAGTATCAGAGGCGGCTTCCGTCAGATTAATGAGTCCAGTCTCAACCTGACGGTATAGAATTAGGAGGTGGTCGGTGTGCGGTTACAAAATGTTGCGTTCAATATATGCTTAGGGGAAACGGGTTTGGGTGCTTTGTTGCCTCGTAAGAGCAAATTTTTGGCGAGATATAGATAACAGAAAAGCTTGATGCCCACCTGTTCTAACTGCATACGTGATCTTGCATGTTCATCTGTATGACACCACAGAGTTTGTGGTAGATATCTGCAGACTGTTTGCATCGCTCACTGGTTAGCGGACAATGAAATCTGTAATTAATTATCCCCTTTGGATTCACACTCTCAAATCTTATTTTCACATGAGCATTTTGCACTTTCGTACCCCATTTTACGCTGCAAAATCTGTCTTATCCCATGTCATAAGCATCGCCAAATGGTCTTACATTATCTCACCATATAGTATTTTTGAACCAAATTTTCCGCAAATGCCTAGATGATTTTTTCGCTGACCTTTTGTTTTTTGCGCCCATCTATTGCACGTCTGTTGTGATGTGAGGTCACAATCGAAGTTTCACGAAATCGTATGAGCGTACGGAGGTCCAGTTCGGGTTATTGGATTGGTTCGGCGGCAACCCATCAGTCCGAATGAAAATCTTCTGTTACACAGTCACTGAGTTCACCATCACTCGTAAACCAGAATAAGTTTTTCCCACAAGTTTCGTTTCTCTCAGACCTATCACACGGATTCGATACTTGAATTTTCAAACTTGATTTTGCAGCACTTATGAATTGACTCAGGCTCCGTCTACCTCCAGTAATACATGTTAGCAACGTATTAGTTTATACTGACAAATGGCAGGTATCCACCAATGAATATGGGGAAAACGTCCGAGAAAAGTAAAAGATTTCCGTGTGTCCGTAGGTGCAAACAGTGTCTGACGTCATTCAAAAGGTTTAACATATAGAAATCCTGGCTTTGTAGAGTACTAATCACCTGCTCTTGCAGGTACATTGCGGACACATCTAGTAGACTTCTATTTTGCAAAGGCCGGTTCTCATCTAAGCACGGCAAATACTTGGCCTTTCAAGTGTGCTTGCAGTGAAAATTGTGTACTTTACACCTAGCCATGATTTTTTTGGGGATATGTGTACACGGCCACAAATATTTTGCCCTGTGCGGGTTACCCTGTTTAACAGTTATTGGTGAATGGGAAGTTGGACTGGAAGTTAGTTGGCTTTCAACAGCTCACCTGGAGTCCCAAAAGATCGTGTCGAAACGCACTGCATCAATATAACTGCTTACCTCGGGAACACTAGCATAGTATACACATGCCGCTTGCTAGATAACTCAGAGTGAAAACATCTTTTGATATGGATAGTGTAAACCCAATTGTGACAACATCAGTGGAAGAAAGTTCGGAAGTGTTAAAACGAGCCCAAATCAGATTGAATGAAAATGGGGCCCCTAGTGGGTTCAGAGCAATGTCAAGCGTACCTCAACGTGGCGGCCAATTCACCACAGACCGTCCCGTCACTGACAATTTTGTTAAAAATTGACTTACTTTACTGTTCTCGATACTGAAGCAAAAATATTTTCCGTTGCGGGGATCTCATCACTGTTAACTTTGCACCTGCTTGCAGAGGCTTCTGCCTCACTGGCCAGTCTCCAGCTCCAAGTCTGCGACAAAGAAAAATATCGGGAACAAATTGATTCATATATCGGCTATTGAAGTTGGTTAAGTGATAAGTGAAAAAAAACCTTATTACAACGCTGTTTCGAAAACTTTAAGGCTAGTGACAAACAAGCGGTAACATTATTATATTCATGTAATAACAGTGATATACTCTTTTCGATATACCAAAGGAATCATGGAGAACCACGTTATTAGCTATCCTGTCGACACATCAGTGATAAAATATGGTATACGTGAGTCTGTTGGCGTGACGAGGATTAAAATAAGATGGTGTTTTAGGCATAGCACAGGCTCTGTTTTGAAATTCCGACGACCACGTGACTTGCTCCTAGTAGCGTCGCAGATTTCATGGTAGAATAGAGCGCATGAGATTTCACACCTGTGTGCAAGTAACCTCTGCTTTGTGAAAAACTCAAAACATATTTTCACTTTTGGAGATGGGCAATCCTAGATTATAAGTTTTTCCGCTGCTGAAACAGACATAAATAGACTATTTTTTCTTGTATTGAAGTGCGGATTCTCCCTGGCGATCAGTTTTACAGCAGCAACTACAGCAACAAAAGAGAAACAGCCACCGGGAAACTGACGGTTGTTATTTGGCCACATACAGCATCTCCGTCATCATCAAGCATCACTGTTGGCAGTGATGCCCCACCGCCGTACTAATGGCATGATTGTGCGAGAGTTGGGATACTGCCAGGGCGCCCACACCTAGACAGGAGAACAATTAGGGTCCTCAACAAAAGTCTTCAGCTCAAAAGTCTAACCAAAAGGCAGCGGCATTGGGCTGGAAGTGCAAATATATTAACATTTTCACGGAACAAGTCGGTACACATGTTCCAACCTCCAACCCGGAGGGCTAGGAGGCTGTTTTCGTCAGACCTCTACCCAAGAACTAACCTGGTATGAGAGACGTTGTGAGTGTCGTGTGGATACCCCCCGGTATAGCTCAATGGGTTGCCGAGGTAAAAAACCGCCCTACCGTGGTAAGGTCCAGTCTCTTCGTGACGGGGCCAAACAGAGCGAAAGAGATTAAATCATAGTGATTCAGAACATACAACTTCACAACAGTTAGTGGGCAAAGTTCAGGAGTCTTAGTTCCAGGACTTGGGACAGGTCAAAGAAATTTGCATTAAACAAAAAAGCTCAACCAATTGCCGGTATGTTGCTGCGTTTCAGATGCTAAAAGCATCAGAAAATGAAAGTTTTTTTGCCCAAAACTAGCTTTTTTATGCATATTAATGTTCACTTTCCGGGGTAGAAAAGAACGTCCATGCCTGATCGTTCCGAGTTGAAGGAAAACCTAAATCCAGAAGAGTCATGACTGGACTACTAGTCCTTGAATCGGCTTGCTGACGAAGAAGGCTTGCAGCGTTTTTTCGGGAATTAATATTAAGCCACATCGTATAGTTTATTTAACCAATGAACTGACCTAGCTTTTGATTTTTTTTCTTTCAAATCAACTCCTTATTCTGGCTTTATTTTGGGTCAATAATTCCGTGTAAGAATCATTTATAGTGCTCCTGTCCGGAGATTACTCAGAATAAAAACGCAAATAGATTGCGATCACGAACGTAACCAGCCCTTCACTAAAGCATTCACCTGACCACGATAGCTCCACTGACATGAGTAAAAATCAAGTGCTTCTGGTCCACTCAACAGTTATACGAAAAAAAGTGTACGTTTTCCATATTTGAAAGTAAAACCAACCCAAAACACCGAACAGCTTACCTGATAAACTATAATAGTTGGCTTTGAAAGTGTCGATGTTACGTTCGAACATCAAACTAAGCATACTAGTCTGTAGACGTTTGGAAATTTTCAGGAACACTTACCAGATTGGGCATTATCCTTGGTTGGAGCTGTCCGCTGACGTCACCCCGAAGAAGCCTTGTTCTGTAGGTATTGTGCTTCTCCAAGTATTCAGTTGGTGTATGGACCAGTGTAGCTGAAAACAAAATGTAGATGGCCAAAACAAAAAGAAAGGTTGGTCAGATCGGGAACGTTAGAGGTTCCGTCTAGGGGGACGTGTTACAAGGGGTAGGGTTAGCATTACTGATGGCTCAAGATTGCAGTGAAACAGAGAGTAGGTGAAGAATCGTACAGTCGCAAGAGTTGGTCAAATATTTAGCTGACTGACAATTTAGTGCAAGTGGAAAACAAAGCGAAACTTCTGAGTCCTATATAATTTGTATTTGTGTTGATGGCTTTGGTGTAAAAACTTGATGGTTCAAAGGTAGATGGCTGGAAATACAACTCTAATGCGTATAACCCCAGCTAGTGCTGGGGATGTGTATTTGGGAGAATGCATATGACAACCAGATCGATGATATCATTGCATTTGTATTGGTTTATGAGAAACCCTGTTGCATCGTGCATAATCACCGATAATCTTACTATTGGGAAGAATACTGGACAACGTGATTGTTGCACTCCATTTGGATGGAGAGGGAACAAAAGATTCTTCAGATATTGAGGCTTGGAGGTAAGTTTACAGGCGTACATTTATTTATTTATTTATTTATTTATTTACTTATTTATTTAATAGAGATAAAACAAGTAAGGAAGAAATCTGTTTGTTGTGTTTCAGAGGAGTTTGCTTTTCAATATGTGCTGCGCCATGAAGTAGCCTGTAATCGCACGTTTTCCTCTTTTCCCTTCCAAATTTCATTTCAAATTCCATCTGCACTGTTGGGTTTCCCAACCATACGTCTCCGTTTTCAGTCAAAAGACATTTCGGGTTCAGCGACCTTACCGAGAGATCTTTGAGTTTCTGCCTTATTCGCTGTTCAGTGAGTCGAAATTACTATCTCAGCGTTTATCTGGTGCTGCGGAGAGTGTACGGTTAGATGATTTCTACGACAACTATGTAAGAGATATTTCAATGGCTGACAGTACACAAAGAAAATTGACGGACATTATATTACTCATACATTCTTAGCCTACTCTAAAGTATGATTCCTAAATCTTGGTGTTATTAATATCTTGTACACGAGAGAAACCAGTAGGTCTTTTAAACATTGCAAGAGTTGCGACGGACGTACGGAAATTAGAAAACATGTTTTAAATTGATGATCAAAACTAGGTTAGGACCAATGCCGTTTAACAGCGTTCCTGCATAGTGAGAATATCAAATTCTTACAAACCAATTTGCTCATAAATGATTATTCCGTGCATCTGGATGGGTAACTCTGGGTCAGCTAATCAAACTCGCAGTGTAATTGGACGGTCCACCTAATGGTTTCTTTGTTGAAGGAAAGAATACATCAGAAATGAAATACAAAAATCTCACTCACCTTTCTCGTCATCCTCGTATGGTTTTTCCCCTTCTACGTTACCTCTGTATTGATTAAAACATACAATAAGATGTCATTTGTACGAAATGTGGGCGCAGGATGGCTCAAATATGAGTAACTATCTGAATCATACTTACCGTGGGTGATATTGGCAAACCGTGAAATAAATATTCTGCTTCCATGCTTGTCCCGTCCAAAAACGATGACAGAAGTGCCTGTGACATCCAACCTCTCTTGTTTTTGACCAAATTAGCTGCATAATAAAAATATATGGAGTATTAAAGAGTGGTTTGGCTTGGTAGTTTGCGAATTGGTGATAATTCACTAATTTCTTACCTGTGTGTATCCTTCGAAATGAGAAGAGCCCACCGTACTAAACGGACCGTACTTGTAGTGAGTATGTTGATCAAACCAAGCCTTGACGGCACTGTGAGAGAATGCAGGTAACCGTTTGTAAGAAACGAAACATGAAAAGTAAAAAAATTGCAACAAACATTATAAGATATCCATTAATTAAATGGGCTGGCACCTCTCGCTACTGGACTGGGTGGATGACTGCTCAAACGAGAATGAGTCAGGTACATATACACATTGTTCACAATTTTCTACTATATATTTGAGAGGTAGCCACTAATCGATATTTTTTAATCAATCAGTTTCCTTGTCACGTGACCTGGGACAATCCGGCAAAGTAGTTTGTTGCGTAAAAGTGGTGACTATGGTTGATCACAAATATCAGTTCACATCAGTTCACCGAGGAGAAAAACGGAAATTCTTCTATTTCCACTTCGTGAAAATAGTTTTTTACCACTCATTTTCAATATAGAAGGGGTTTAAACCATTTTCCTTTTACTAGCGCGTGCAACAAAACGTCGTCTAATTAAATTCAGTGGTTTTGCTTCCACTCTCGTTGGAAAGCTGGACACAAAACTCAGTAAATGTGGTCGACTTTATCTTTTAACAGCTTGATTCTTCAGTTTTTTCGCAAGCAAACCTAGTCAGGTGACCTAAAGACGACCCTATTTTGTTTAGAAAGTTTTTCAAAAGTGCCCTTGGGTTATTCACCGTAGACGTGAATAGCCGACCTTATGGTTAGTTGAGTATTTCCCCAGAGGCTTACATCATTTAACTAATTTGAATGAAGGCTCCACAAGTTGTGGACGTTCGTATCAAATGATGTCATTCAAATGATTTTGCCCAAGATAACAACCTAAGTATCCTGACACCTACCTTTCATGCGTCTTACCATCCACATAATCTCAGGGCAATCAATGAAACCCTTCGCCATGAGGTCATTAGGACTTGCAAGTCGAAACTAGAAAGATTATTTCCCAGTCATGTCATCAGAAACGAAAATTCGGACACAACCACTCTGATGTGGGATTATATTTTCAATATTTCAAGTTAGTCATGCCCAAGGTGAGAAGGAATAGTGAATTGGCACGTACCTGAACTAAACCCCATCTGTACAGACATTGCACCCCTAACAGGGTTAGAAGTGTCTTCCTGGTGCGAGATTTAACGCAGTAGGACCGTCAATGTCTTGCTTTGTTCGATTGCAAGTATTGTAAGTAACGCGGCTCAGCATACCATCAAAATTTGCCTTTGCACATCAGCTTGCAGAAAATATTTTCTGGTGGTACACGGCTAGGTACTTCTTGCGTACGTCCTATGAATACATGGTCTGCGTGGAGCTTCGGACAAAATTTTGTCCTCAAGAGTTTGCACCTTGTTCATAACAACGTACCTGTAATTCGTCGGACTTCTACGAGCTTTCACTTCTGTAGATGATTACACCACATCTGTAATTGTATCGACACAACGTGACTGCGCTTCGCATGCGGAATCACTTGTTTTGTTGTTGTATTTGGTCGTTCAATGTCCTGTCACTGTTTCAAATGCTATGTTTGCAATTATTTTACCCACCTGGATCCTCACTCTTGTATTGTGACAGCCATGGGTGCCTTATCTGCTCCCTTGCAATCACGTGATCCAACTAGCATTTGTTGTTGCTCAGCTGAAATGGACGCTATTCAGTAAACTGACTTTTATAGGCTCGTAGGAATTCGCCCACCTTCCGCATTTCAGGCGGTAAATTTGTCAGTGCGAAAACAAACGGATATGTTTAGCTCGTAGGGTTTGGTGGGTTTTAAAAATACAGTGAAGCTTTCCTGATCAACGGTATATTCAAAAAGAAAATTAAGATATACCAGAAAGCTTTTGATCGTCAGACGATGATAGTGGAATCTCTTTTGTTTTAGTTCAGCCTGAAGCGAGAATTCTTTTTGTGAATTTCACTGCATCACACCTTTGGATTTGCCCGATATCGATCAGCTGTCACAGACAAGAATGTTTTGGGTAGAATTCCATTGAGAATACATTAGTTCCACAGAGATTTTCCCACTGTATTGGGAAACGTTCCCTGTAGATATTTCAATTGAGACGTTCATCCCGCAAAATACTTATTCAGTGAAGACATGCGTTGGGAAAGACGATTGTCATTATTTGTATTCGAAAGTGCTACTTTCCAGTGGAAACCCCAATTGTCTCGTCCTGTTTCGTGCCAATTTAGGCTGGAAAAGAAAAAGCGCTTGGAAGGACCGTAGATCGGAATCCCACCAAGAAGGACTATCTCACTTGGAAGCAGTGGAAACTGTCGCCAAATTGGCGTGATCTAACATTGGAAATTAGTATTTCACTGGTAATCAAACTGCTTTATTCAAACAACTTTTAGCACAACGTTGATTAATGAAAAATCAGGTAGATTCAGGTAGCCTATTCAGATCGCTAACAAATGATATTTACGATCAAAACTTGCGCAATTGGGATACACCGCGCACTTGGCAGTAACGTGGTTTGGACCTAAACTTGGGACATCAGTTGGGTAAACAACCTGGTGTCTGCCAGTCTGCAATCTAATGTTTAAGCATCAAGTTCACACTATAGAATTTCAGTGAAGTAATCAAGCAGAGTGAATGACTAGATGTTCCTGTTTTTAAAAGAGTACGCAAGGCATCTCCGTACGCGACTCAGCGTTAAATAGCCAGCTTGCGTGATTACATGACTGGTACGTAAGTATCTCAAGAAAAGACACGCAATATAATGCACTGGTTTTACTAATCAACTGACTATATAAACGTTTTTGAGGAAATTACAGTAGCGAGGTAAAGAGACTCCTTCTTGGGTATCCATGATTTTTAAAATAAACTTTTGGACGGGCGTAATGAACATTTTACCAAGTGGTCTTCTCCATACCAACTTTGCGTATGGTGTTTCTTCGAAAATTGTGTTGGGAGGTCGACTCTCCTATCATTAGCGCGACCCATCTGAACACTATACAACGCTGTAAATAACCGTTCATCGAACAGCCTCAGTATGCACGGAACTTTCTGTGCAGCCGAGCACCCCAGATGTGGTGAAAATGAACCAATATTACTCACATTTTGAACAAAATGACGAGTAATCTGGTATGAAACTCAACCCAGTCTCTTACAACGCAAACTCTGAATTTGCTTAATATTAAAAAACCAGCAGCGAGAGTTTAATCTGCAGTAGGAATTACGGGGTACGTGGGATAAAATTCCATTCGTACTAGAGAACTGAACTTAGGTTAAGGTTAATATGGGCTTTCAAAATTGTCGCCTAGTTAACTAAAACACATTACTGAATGATTGGCTACTGTCACTCACTCGTAATTATGTTCTGGAGAAGCGGCCTTGTTTACGTTTGTTGTGGGGTGTCCTGTAATTTCAAAATTGCATTCCTCTGCCGAACGTTGAGCCAATAGAGCAAGTGCCGCATTCCATTTCTACAAAGATTAGAAGTACACAAACAGAGTCGAAATGAAGCAAAGGCGAATTTCAGCCGAATAACATTCATTGAAAGAATTCGTTGGGCCAGCGGACTGATCAGCTTGAATCTTCAATGTGAGTGAGCACCCGATGAGCTCGGTGCTTACTTCACCGTCACCAGTAGCCATTTAAAACGTACAGTGGATGTAGGGAGCAGGAATGTCAGCAGAAGCAACTATCACATCAAGGTTTAAGCTAGACTAGATTTGCAAATCGGCCTCCGGCCCGAATCATTCATACTTAGCCTTGACAGAGATTAGCTGCCCAGCACGTTATCATGTAGAGGAGCTGAATGATAGGAAATTTATTCTCGTAGTTCTTGTGTAATAACTATGGCGTTTTGCATAATTCAGAGTAGTTGAATTGTAATTCCGTTGCAATGGCTGAACTGAAGACAATTCAATGTTAATGATGAGCATTTCGATATGGAATAATACGATGCTTGCCGGCTCGAATGAGGCCGACAACCCAGCAGAGGCGAGCGCAATATACAAAAGCATGAAGTTACAGTAATAGGCGTACGCATATCGGTAGATTTATGTTGGATACCACACACCCAAAGGATACCTAGGTAATTCCGCAAAAAGCAAGCGTTAAGAAAATTGCTTGCGCCTTGAACAAATCCTTCAGTTTTGCCCCAGTTTTTCTCACCAATTAGCCGCCATGCATCCCAAATTGCATAGCTTGAGCCAGTTGGCGGGTTCAGTGGACGGCATCCGATGTGAATCAACTACCTGGTTTGGCCATAAATTGGCAACTGCCTTCCGGAATCCGTCTTTTGCAAACCGCTTTCTCCTTGCCATATGCGAAGGATAAACAGCGGTGTTCACTGGCTTTACATAAGAAAGACGGTTGTACACTAAATGTGCTCCAAATTAAACTAGTCCACTTGTGACAATATGCGCCAATATGTTTTTCGAAACACATAAGGGTCAATGCCAAATCAGTGTCTTAAGGCAATCGGAAACGACTTTAACTCCCAGAAACTTTGGGACACTGTGGATCTCCCACCAGCGGTGATCAACTTGTTTCTCAGTCGATAAAAAGCAGTCACCCTTTTGAGAAATCCTGTAGGGAACGGACTTCTTTCCTAAATGGTCTGCAGTAATTCTCTACTAAATTCTAATTCGGGCAACCCGAGTACTTGAAAGGTAAACACCGGAGAGAGAAAAGAATCCAGCTCAAATTCGTTTGACCTTCACTGGTCTGGGATTTTTATCATTCCCGGTGTGAAAATAATGAAAAAATCTTATCCAAGGTGCAGAATTGAGCGTAGACAACCATCAGCGGTCGGCAAACACGTTTCTATCGATATCACCCACGTAAATTAGGATCAGAATTTTAAATCTTTGAGCAGGGTTTTCTTCAAAAGCTCCGCACGAAACTGAGTACTCACCATCTTGTACATGAACGTGGCTTGAGGCTGTTCACGCACTTTTCCGTCAAGCACCAGTCTGCGGTACTTGTTATGATCTTCCAAATACCGTTCGTAATTTTGAGGTGGATCTGTAATGTGCATAGAGGGTTGTAATTTTATCTCACACAGAGTTCAACTGAAACGCCACCAACATGAGTGAGGCTAAGTTCAATCTGGGAGGTAGATGACGATTATTCCCAGGTAGAACTGAGCCCTTTTGCTACAGCTCCGTCAGTGGATGAAAAACTACGTACTTTGTTCATAAACGGAACTGTAGGGATTTAATCAACTGATAACTGTATGGCTTCTTGCTTTGGCTAATAGGTTTTACATCAAGATTCTATCTTGCAAGTGCAGGCAGCCCATGCGGGTGGATCGAATCAAGACTGTTTGCTTCATGTTAGTAGCTGCCATCGTTATGAGCGAGGTTAATCTCACAAGCATCTATCGAAAACAGGACCTGAGTGCATTATCAGTTATAAGTAGGATATATAATTAGAATTCTATGTAACTTGCACCTTGACGGCCTAAAATGGACCCCATCTGGCAATTATACAGCTCACGTTAAGTGATGTATTACTCACCGGCCTGAACATGACTGGCATTAGAAGGCTCATCTAGCTGTCATGGACGGTTTCCAAGGAGACTACTAATATTTGGCAATCTGAATGGACTTCTTAACTTTTAAAATGTTTGGTCATGTGGAATTCATTGAAAACATAATAAAAAATTTTGAAATTCAACGATGGTTCAACCTAAACGTGCTCACAGTGAACAAATACAACAAAACAAATAAACGAAATGGCTATTCAAATACCATAGTTATTCCTATCAATGTGTTCTCATCACTACACAGGCAAAAATAAATTTCTAAATAACTTGAGAGGTAGTTATTTGGTATTGCAATAATATTGTGAGAACAGTGGTGTTAAGTGAATTTTTGTCCTACAAATGGAGATGTCATATCAGGATATGATCGACGACTTTCCGGAAACAATGCTGTTAAGAAGGGCTGAGATATAATTTTGTAAACGATAATTTGAAAATACGGAATACAAAATTTGATACGGGTCTCTAATTTTCAGCACCTAAATGAGCCTTGCTAATGACAACAGTCTGGCGCTTTCCGGGGGGCTAGAAAGCTGAAACTGGGTATGTATCTGACTGGTTCTCAGGTGTTCGGATCGAATACTCATGGATCACAAAGGAGACGCTCTTTACCAAACCAGTACCCTTTCCTCCGATGCGCTTATTCATCTACTTGGTTAGCGACTTTACTATCTGCCATTCATTCAATTTGCCAAAAAACTCAGGTGGGCTATTCAACGCTGATGTGCGTGCAGAATGAACCAATAATTGGAATAAACCGCCCTTAGTGAGTCCTCACATGCGCTGTGTTTAGAAAGGATCATTTCAAAACAATTCAGAAGCAGCCTTGACAATTCGCTGAGCATGACCGGCCGAAGTCTTCCATAGAACTGCCCCCATGAAATTTGTTCAGCTATCACAGAACGTTCAATCCAGAGTGTTGATAGATCGCCGGATTTTGTCGCAATTTGTCACACCACTACGATGTGATCCTACTTTTCGTTAGACAATGAAGCGAATGTTTTCCAGTTCCTTACGCTCACAATAAGTTATAAATATTGGGATATAGGTTCCATTGCGTGAAATCAAATTGCAGCAGGCACAAGAGATGACGATGCAATTCTACAAACATACCCGTATATGATGCCACCTTGCGACCATACAGCGATTCTGTGGTGAAACAGATACCCAGAAATTATTGTAAATGTGAAATAACAATGACTGGTTTTGCAAGCCGTTGAGAACCACTGTGGCCACGTAAGCTGTAGCCACACTACCACGAAGATATTGTAATAACTGTTGAGTTCTGTGTTTTACGACATTCTGCTATCACAGTCTTGTTACATTCCAAGAGGAAATTCATTGTCAACCAGTAAACCGACAAAGACTAAAGTCGCTTACTTGGCAGCACAAGCGAGTCTTCTACTGTAGCTTATTACTGTAGAATAGTTTAGGGGATAGTGTATCTAGTCTAGCTAAATAATACCGTTACGTACCTCAAATGCCAGCGTTTTATTTTTGGTTCATTTAAAACACCTATGATAACCGACAAGTCTGACGTGCAAACACGAAAAGTTATAAGATGGAAACCGGTGAGATAGCCCGATCGTTGATCCACATGAAGAATAACCGCAAGTCTTCAGAATTGGATTTAATTGACTGTTATCCTCTAGTCAGGATGAGACTTATGTGTTACAAAACGATATCCATCACATTCCACAAAAATACTCACACGACCGTGGAGCACAACAGTTGATCATCTGATGGACAAGTGACACATTGTTCCTTCACAAAACCTGCGCAACATAACAGTAAATACGTTTTTGTTTCCTTAAATACCAAAACGTGCGATCAAGTGACTGACAAAAGTGGCGGAGTGAATTTCAAGTTCATCCTGTTGATGACCGTGGATTATGTATTTGCGCGTAAGATTTGGTGTCTTTCAGTGGTGAATCGATCTCCGAAACTGAGAAAAACTATCTGTGAACGAAGACACAAATAATTAAAGGCTGCCTGTACATAAGAATCGATGGATTACTCACAACCTCTTCTAGTTTATCAAAGAAACGGTCAGTCTATTTCTGCTATGTGGTAACGTCCTTGTGTGCAGTAAAACCCTATATTGCTTACTCCAGCCTCTAAGCACACTGAAATGACTGTCATAACTTGACTGGTCACAGCAATTCTTCAAGGTGAGCCTCAAGCTGGGAGACACTTTTCTGGGTTCGCTGCTCCTACCTCTTGTGGTTCGGATCATTTTGCCTCTTTTGGAAACCACCTACGTCAACTGGACGTTGAGGTATAATAAAACTCTGATCTCGATATAATCTGTCCGATAAAATATATTCAGCTGGTGATAGGTGGGGATGTGTTCAAATGCAGTGGTTGAGGCTTCATCCGCTCACTGGGGTCAATCTTTACTGAAAAGCCGAGAATCACTGTACGGCCCTTGCATCCCTGTTGGAAATCATAAGCCGGAATTTTCGAACCGACGACCGTCCGGCCAATGATTGAACACTTAACGGTTTGGGCGAGAGTGGCTGAGCGGCAGTGGGACTAGCTCTCTATTCTATAAAACTGCAGATACTAGTTCTCTGTTTGTCGGACTGTGATCGAGCAGGCGTTTAAATATTGTGCCTTCAGCTAAACTTCAGTCTGCTGATAAATGTATCCACCAGCATTGTGGGAAAATAGTGAAGGCAGGCTACAGTTCAGGGAATATTAATTCTTTCAAAGCAATCTTGAGGAGATATTTGCCAACATCACAACATAACGATTCACAGCAAAAGGGACATGCTGCATGGAACGTGTTGTGGCATATTAAAGTCGCAACCTGCTGCATGGTACACCGCTTCTCCTTCTGTTCTTTTTGCTGGACGTCGACATTCGAAGCCGACATTTTTCACACGGTCGCCTGACGCTTATGCGTTTTGCTACGTGTTCGATTAACAAAATGGTTGAATCGTTGATCTTGTAGCCTGTTCGGCCCATCGTCGGGATGGAAGCACCTATCTGACAGCATGTTTTATCGTGTAAATTGGTGGGATTGATCATCAGAGCAGAGTTGATCGTGGACATGAAAGGGATGGAAACAAACACTTGAACGAATGCAGAGTGTTTGTCGGCAAATTGTTTGAACCAAACACCAGAAATGACTCCGTAGCTTATTCTTACGAGTTCCATAACAGCATATCGACCAGATCAACGCAGGTTTCCCGAATCTTTTATGGTGAAATGTACATCACATGTGTTCCTTCCAGTTTAACGGTGGTGTTGAACAACCTACGAGTATTTGATAAAAACAGACAACTGCATAATGCAATTCGCAGCGGAAAACAATTGTAAGAAGCCTGACTTTTTAGCGAAATTCAATATAAACAGTGTGTTGCTTGCTTGACAGAGATATCTCATATTTTTAGTCGTTTTCGCCAAAAATAATAAATTGACTCGACTGTGTTTCCTTGCTGATGCACAATGCCATTTGAGATGAAGTTTATGAGTGAACATTTTGCAACATTGCAACGATAAGAATGACGTGACACCCGCGTCAACATAATGCTCAGACCTGTTCTTGCGAACAAAGTTCTATTTCATGGGGAATAAATGTTGGAGCAGACCCTCAATTCAACGGATACTTGGAAGTCGTTTAGTGACTGGTGGGGTGTATTGAAGAATTGGAAAACACTAGTCCGGCGAGAAGGAAATAAACCCTGTTGTGACGTGTGTCTGGAGGCCAGAAAAACTGTCCCGTTGCGATTACAACTTTCTATTTATATGATTCACTTGTGACCGTATTTGATGGTATCTCAACCAACCAGTGTGTCTCCTGCACGGCCACGCCGGTTCTCGGGCGGTTGTTCCTTTGTCTCGGTTGATCATAGATGGCCGTCTGTACGCTTGTGTACGGGGTGCCTTGGCCATGGATTGGGCGTGAACTTCCTGTGTCCCTTTTTGAACTTTCTCCGGTACATGATAAAATCTGACGTGATTCAGACGTGGGGGCATAATCGCACGGCTCTGTTTCACATGATTGTTCCGCTGCGCAGTAGGTTGATGCGCGGCCGTATTAACGTCATGCGATGAAATTCTGCCTGACCAACAACCTTCCTAACTCCCAGTTTGACAGTCTGATTTTCATGTCGACTCTCCATACTAATACTACAGTGAGAAGTATTCGGTGGTATTTGATATTCGCTGCGTGCCTTATTGGAAGTGACTAGGTTTTCACCATTTTATACTCCTAGCAAGTATGCAGATGAGCTTTGTGTCAGCCTTGCAGAAATACACACAGAAAAGTTGTCAGACTAAGACAGAGTCGTATGCTTAGACATGGAAATTTTTTACAGTCAAGCCGCCTCAGTGCCCAACTCTGAGATGAAGCGGAGATATTAAGTGGAGCTGCGTAGCGGATCGGTAATGTCCCCAATGGTGCCTCTAAGAAACGCTTCGGAAGTCCGCGACATAGCTCACCAAGATTGAAAAAAAGCGATTCTTAGGAATTCCNTAAAATCTGACGTGATTCAGACGTGGGGGCATAATCGCAGGGCCCTGTTTCACATGATTCTTCCGCTGCGCAGTAGGTTGATGCGCAGCCGTATTACTTCCCCTTCCATCAAATGCGGGGGCGGAGCTTGGACACCAAAACACAAACTACTCGCACGTCTCGTCAGTAGTATATACCATGATACCTTTCATCTGACCGTAGTCGCACGTCGGTGTATCCTGTATCGTCCTCATCTGGGCTGATATCAAGTGTCCTGAATGTTGGTACGATTATTGCAATATTCTTTGCCTCAGGTAGTGTCCCCTCCCCCCAGTACTACCATATATATCATTTCTGCTGGAGGTTGCAACGATTCTCTTATTGCATCTTCGCACGAGTTATGGAATTTGAAATGTTAGTGAGCTTTTGCAAATAGAACGACTAGCTCCCCTCAAGAAGAGACAACTTAAGGTTCGCCCTCGCTGCATGGCAGCAAAGTCCGTGTTGACACTGATGTTTCACTGCGTTGCAATCGGTTCTTGTGCAGGGGACATGTTCTGTTGACGTGTACATCTAATCACAGACATCACCGACAGATTGATCACCTAATCTCCCAAATCAAGAGCAGATTGGATCATGGTGACCCCGGGCTCGAGGACAGATGGCATCCAGAGCGTCACCGCCATATCACTGTGTCAGGTCATGTGACATGCGCAGCACATGGGTGAGGCACCACGGTTTGTGCTGCGGGGTGGTCTGCTTCGCAACTAAACACTTCCCTGTTGCCTCGTTTGGAGGTCCGTCACGCCAGCAACTTTTCCGAGACATCGGTGGTCAAAGTCTCGGAGAGGCTCTAGGTTCTCCGACAGCGGGCGACCCACAAAGCATAATTGTCTTTGACACTACAATCGGTCGGTCAATCCATTAAGGTAACTGTGCCATATCTTTGTAATGTACTACTCATAAGGTTGCTGAGANATTGAAAAAAAGCGATTCTTAGGAATTCCCTTGAATAGATCCAACTGGGTGTCAATGATCTGCTGACAACCTTTTAACGAAGAATTGCGGCAGCCCAATACTACTCTTAATATTTCTGAAAGCTGCGGGTAAGTGGCACAACGGTAAGCTTGGGGCAACAGCAAGAATAAAAAGCCTCATTAGAGGGGAGCAATCTGATGAAAAATACAACCGCTGGATCGTTAGAAGCAACCATGGAAGGCTGGAATATAACCTAATCCACAGGGATTATACATGTTTTTGTTGCGCCAAGGGTCATCCGTCCATGACTGCTGAGAACTGAAAGAAACTAACAGCTCGCACTAAAAATTACGTTACTCATAGCTGCCGGCAGAACGCTCCAATTTCATTTGCGATATCGGGCACAGGGCCACTGATCGTTCTTAAGGAGTTGAATAGATCCAACTGGGGCACAGGGCCACTGATCGTTCTTAAGGACGATTACAAGAGACGCCGACAAATCTCCGTACGGATTCTGAGGTGACATTTTTGGGGTCCTCTCATAGGTCGCAACCAATTCTACAAAAGATCTAGGTTGGCTTTTTTGTAGTGAGTTATCCAACCATAAAATGATCCAGTGTAGTGACTGGGATTCTATTTAAGAACCTGAAAACAAAAGTTTTATTCCTGAATAGGCCATGGAAGAGTGTGCGAACTTTGAAGTGAATAGTGCGCCAACACACTTTATGATACTACTCCAGAGTGATCGGTCATAACACGTTTCTGTGCACAGTTTGGCTTACGCCATTTCAATCAGCCCTAACAATAATTAGTGTGCACATGGAAGTTTTCACCAGGAAAAAATCGACCGACGTAGGCTTTCCGACAGAAATGTTACAACATGTTTTCAGAATTTTTGGTGGATTACGAATCAAGTAACGAACAAGCCTTTCACTAGGTCCGCACAACGAAAGAAACCTATGAGGATGCATTAATGAGAAAGCCTGAAAACAATGCAGCGTGCACGGTGCACAGTAAAGACCGACACATTTGTGTCATGACGGCACACAAACACAGTGCTTCTCTAAATAATAACTGACCACCAGAAGACGGAAAAGTTTTAAGAATTTGGAAAGCTAAAATTATCCACAGTGACACAAATGCATGAACTCTCATTACGCATACAACTTTGGCTGTGAAGACACGCGTTGAATATGCTGAAAGGTTTGTCCACTTAACGCTGGTAAACTGGGTTTTTTTTCAAAATCTCACTCTGTGTGTTTTAAATCATAGTGGTAGCTATAGGTCTGTAGAGATTGTAGCTACATTTGCTCCCTTGAACGGACATTTTCAAAGTAAAGCAGGAGGCCGGTGAGAAAGAGTTTTAACTTATGAGAAATTAGTCAAATCCTCGTATATAATTCACCCTTCTCCTAACCGCAACTTCCACATATAATAAGATCCTATCCCACGTAACCTGTCGCTAATCCCCTTCCACTTGCCTACCATATCAAAAACTGCCTTGAAATTTTAAAGGATTGGGGCAAGTTACGCGAAATCTCAACTGTAGCCGATTCGTGTTTGTTCGTTTTATGACCAATTATGTAGAGTACCGTCTCTTATTTTTCCGTTTGTGGACTGAGAATTTTCACTCACCGAATGACTGCGGGTAGAGGCAGTGATTGCTGACTTACCGGTGATTTCAACTATAACCAGGCTAAATGCAAACTGGTAACTTCAATGGAGGCACGCGGCTTAATAGCCGCCTTGTGTTTTTAACAACCTTTGCCAGAGGTATAATTTATGTTCGTCTGTTATCAGACACATGTGGTGAAACAGCAACGCGTACATGGATGTATAAAAGTATAGTTTGGAACCACGCAGTGAAGTTGAGTGGAGGTGTTTTTCGATTGTCATAAATCTGATGTAGGTCTGATACATACCAAATTCCGCCTACTTGCGTTCCGAGGCAGAGACGTAAAAAACCGAATCAAGTCCGAATGGATCAATTGCTCCACCGTACCGGTGACAAGTATTCATGCCAGGCCTACTTGTCAGATTGGAACTAAACGTTTTGCGATTTACAAATTCGTCAATACCGCCCTCTTGGGGATCAGGGACATGACGGGCAGAGCTCAACACAGTAGGAAAACTATCCATTCTGAGAAAGGCGCTGCTAAGCATGACAAAATAGTTGTCATGGCGGTGTGTCTGGTGTATTTTATCACTGAAGTGGTAAACGTGCACATGCAATTATTCGGGCTTCCAAATGAACGAGATATGTGACCAGGAAAGTAACCAAATTTGTAGTGTCAAAGCGTCTTTGATGGTCGGCCTGAAAGTGATCAAAGATCACACCAGGTGATCCATTAGAGGACGTCAGCCTGCGCAGAATCCTACTGAAATATAACACGACTTACGTCGGTGTTATCTAGTACCATATTTTTCGCTGGCATTTGAATCTTTTCAGCACCGGATATTACCTAGTCCAATAGCACTTTTCGTGAAATTGCTGAAAACTCTTCGACAGCAAACAACCGGTTTCGCGTCTGGTGGGGCCCATCAGAGAGGCACGGTTCCCAAGTTTCCGTTGTATTTGTAACCGACCAAAATACTTTCACTTCCATACTGAATGAGTTTTGACGAAAAACCCAGCTAAATCCAGCTAACACTTGCGATCATTCATTTTTTCAGAACCAAATTTTTGTGAAAAGATAGTATTTAGTGACCTTCGGAGAATACTGCTGACGGTACCCCGGGCCACATTTTACCCATCCACATGTTTGCTGCACAGGATATGTTTTTCGAGTCTCTCAACCCCCCTCAAAAAACCGTTGAATTAGCATGAAATAAACCAGCTTTGTATCCGTTCGTTTTCAGTCTCTCTGCATTGTATGAGGATAAAAAAGAAATACGAATGCGGTTCTTCTTCATTAGCCTTTTTAGTGTTATAGGTCGCTTTGTGCAACTACTTGGACTACGATCAACAATAAATCAATGTAGGTCAAAGTTTTCTCTGTTGTTGGGATACCTGAGTAGGTCTGTGATCTGGGGTTACACTCTTCATGAAAAGGGCGGAAGAATTCCTTAACTGATGTGGAAAGTTCTGCTGAAACCCAGTAGCTAAGACTATACTAACAACAAAGTCCATGTGATAGGAGACTAAATGCAGTGTGGTCATTACATGGCACGGTATTGAACACACTACACCCTTAGTAAATCCCAGGTGAACCGAGTAACTATAGCTACCATGATAAATAGTCATCGTTGATAAAACGGCACATGTCATCGCTTACCAATACATAATACGACTGATAGGACACGAAAGATCGTGGCCACTTGGGACGACATTATCGCGTGTTGGTTATTGGAAGCCCTAAACTTGCATTTATACCAAATAGTTTGCTATTAATAAATGATACGATATGTTGTAAACGTTAACCAATGTGAATTATTTGTCGTTCAAAACTATCCAATGAAATTTCGGTGTGTGGAATTCTGTGACGGCGTTTTCAACGTGATGGAAAACACGGTAGGTGGGAAAAACGTGTACTCATCTATGTAGATGAGATTGTGACGAGCATTCAACGGATTTTTATTAAATTCGAGAGCAAATCCACCCACGAATTTATAAACGACTGGTCAAATGTAAAAAGCAGCTGATTTTAAAAGATTGAACAAATGCTGAGGGGGCCTTTGTTTGAACGTATATTGAAACGCCGGGCGTTGAAAACGCGCGATATTTCCAACCGCCAGGTGGGAACCGATTGCTCAGGTAAAATATTTGCGAATCAGAATTAGAACTAAGGATTATTGAAAGCCTTATTCCTATTACGAATATTGATTTTGAAGTGATTCTATGTTTATTTGGATGGGTGACCCGAGCTCCAGTTTCAAAGATTAAAGAAGAGGCGTCTCTTCCGGTAAGCTCCTATCAGTAGCAGCTGAAATTGCTCGTTAATTTTACTGGGGCTTCATTTACATCTGAAAGGGGATGATTGCTAACGACCCAAATGTTGTACACGGACAGAAATTCCGACCCAATTATCACTTAGGAATTATCCGGTTAAGCTTTTATGTATGGTTTGAAAGACCAAAGAGTACTCTTCCCATAATTGCATCCAACTCGGTCCGTGTGCATGCCTTAACAATGGTTAGTCGTTTTTTCATAAAGGAAACTACTCACAAGGTTGCTGAAAACTCTTCGACAGCTCACAACCGGTTTCGCCCTTCTTGGGGCTCATCAGGTGGGCACAGTCTCCGATTTTCCGTTAACCTTATGATCTACTTAAACCCAAATTGCACGGTTTTCGAGAAATACACTCATTTGCAAATCAATTTGGTTTTCACGGGAGACATCATAAACGAGAGATTCGATTGAGTCTCTCGTGAAAACCAAATTGATTTGCAAATGAGTGTATTTCTCGAAAATGGTTAGTCTTGTTTGGAATTACAGTCGTTTAAACTATGGTCTCAGTCACTTGATCCAATTGACTACGGTCCGATATTTGATCGCTAAATTTAGTCTGGGAATTTTCCTAGAACGACGCTAATAGACCTATGTAGCGTCGGTATTTCTGGCACAGTTTTCTGCTACAAAAACCCAAAACTTTCTGGTTACTTCACGCAGGTTCTAACGTTTCGGTATTGCAGAGGCCTCTGGTACCGATGCAATGGCCAGTGCAAGCTTGTATGTGAGAACGTCATGAGATTTTTACGAAACCGCAAAAAATTGTTATTGTAACACGAACTGTGACGTGCTTCCTATGTTCCGATGTGTTAGGCAGAATTTCAAATCGCCCTACGCAGCGATTTTCACATGATGTTATCATTCGCCATTTTGTTATTTTCGGTCAAGCTGGGTTACCGTCTCGTTTATTTGATGTTATAATGACAGAGATGAAGCCACAGGCTTGAACGGAGCTAACTGATCGACTAATCGGCCTGTTCCGCCAGTCGATAGAACACGCGATTGAGTCCGTGTCTACTTTGGGGTCAAACAGCTCTGTAAGATACTGCTAATCTGAGGATGATTCTGACACGTATTCCATCCACTTTCAGTACAGCTGGATGTTTCTAGTATGAATACTTACTTCACAAATAAGTAATACCAGACACACTAAGGTCAGCCGAAATTTCCAAAACACACCCTGAAGATGTGGTCAAGAAGAGACTCACTCGTGGAGAAACATTGCACCTTTGCAATTATGTAGTTTGAAAAAAACGGGGAGGGGGTGAACCAGCTGGTCTGAATCAAATTGCATCTTCACTGAAAGCGGATCAGTTATATGGGGGGTATGTATGTCGTATTCGCCTCTAGTTGTTAACGTAAAGCGTCTCTTGAGTTTGACTTTCGTTGAATTTAGTTTTACTTAGTACAGATGGCCGGTTTAGATAAAGGATGACTTAATGCTGCTGTTGATTCTTCAAAGGATCGATTAGGTACGCCAGAGCGACTACGGTATCATGCGGAACATTCATCCTCGCCTGCAAACTGTTGACAACCCATTTGCGCAACTGCTTCTGCTTCTTCATCATGTTGTGTTCTCATCGACAAAACTGTTTCGGGCTGGCCAGAAAGTTGATGTCAGTTTTTTCAAGGAGGATAAGAGACCTATCAAGACTCGGCTGACGGTGGAACGCATTGGGAGACACCATTGATCAACTTATGACTTGCGTGTTTTCAACACGCTTACATAGGTTGAATACCGAATGGCCTAGAAATAAGGCCGATTTATGTGGTCCAGGGGATCATCCTCGCTGAACGAAGTTCAAGTGGATATCCTGAAGCCATCACTGTCAGGTTACAATCATGCACGTAGATTTTGCTTGCCAATTTGTGGCAAGACAGCATGATTTAGTCACCAGTTACGACTGATAGCTGTCCTTTTTTGTGCGATTTCACCGAATTGTCTGCGCACCTGTAATACCTTAACTTCTGAAATCACTGCTTCATCAAAGTTACACCCAATGAGATAGAAGCTAACCCGATGCATTTAAGAAGTTGAAGGTGGCACAGCAGATTATCTGGGTTCATTCACGAATATTTTTGAGTAAGCTCGCTTAAGCGACTTGTTAAATTATTGTACAATGCACAGGTTACTCTCTAAATATCTTCCCGAGTTCATTTAACTGTCCTTAAACTCAGCTTTTAATTTCAGAAAGAAAATTTCTGCTTTGAATCGTTTTTTTTACCTAAACGAGTATATAGTTGTCATTGAAGGTGACACCCAGTTCTTTTCACCAGCAAGTGTATTTTCCCTGCTCAGTCATAACTCGTTTTCTCACGGTCCACGTTCACTGAATGCTCATGATTGTTCTCATGTTTCTGCTTGCATTCTTCTAGCGTAGCCGTTTAATTGTTTTCCTGATTTTTATTTCAGCAAATGTCATGAAATTACGTTACTGAGGTATGTTTAGAGGCTCCCTGCAAACAAACTATATGAATGGTCGTTGGCTTGTTCGCTGAGCTGGGCAATTTGATTGCAAACGTTTCATCACTAATCAAGGTGACGCCGTCAATGCGTTATTGGGGAGCGTGGTGGTGCGCAGCGGTGGGTTAGTGGTTGTGGCACAATCAAATTTGCAATCAAATTGCCCGCAAACAAGCCAACGACCATCTACGCTACTTGAGCTACCGACATTTTCCACTATAGTAAACCATATAACTAGTTGAAACCTTCAGCTCTAACTTACCTTGTTTTGAGCATGTTGCGCCTTCTCTTTACAGGGTAGAATTCAGTCTAATGCGGTTATTCCGTCACCCTTGACTAATCCCTATTTTTTACAGTGTTTGTATCCTTCACCGTGTATTACGATAATCTCTCGTGTTCTTGAACCCCTTACTGTAAAGGTATGCTGATAAAGGGTCCCCTCATGTCCATGCAAAAAACAGCGGGATTACTGGAAATTATTTTTTTTTGGATTTTTCCACTCTATAAGTGTTTGGATCTGACATTTGATCTAACGAACTGAAAATTCAATGAAACAAGCAGCAGATTACTGATAAGTTGTTAATGTTTCGGCGAATAATTGATAGTTTGTCGCAGTATACTCCAATACCTAAGAACATTCGCATAATAATCTGAGCGGATGAAAAGTCGACTGAATAACTAATCACGTTCTCAAACCAACTGACCGCGCTTTTGAGGTCAATTGCTTGATGGGCCCGACCAGAAATGAAAGTGATCTATAATTCTACGCCCAGTGGGTTAAGATACCTCATAAAGGTTGCCTTTATGTTATCTGACAAAAGATTTATCACAAAAGCCACTCATTCCTATGTCATTTTACATATTACACATCCTCTTTGTGAGTTGGTCACGGATGTGAAAGTTATTGTCGGCTGTGTTGCTCTAGAGTAAGTCTCAAACCACTAAAACAACAAGACAATAAAGTTAAACTTTAAGCAGGTTGAAGCCAGTTTCAATTTATAAGTTCCGGAGGACAAAGGGGATCTTATAAAAAGCGAGATCGAATTGCGTTATAAGTAAGAAAATTCGGAGATCTTTATGGTAAGAAACAGTTGAACGGAATACCCACGTTTGAATGAATGAAATTCGAACGTCCCTACCCTGTTTTGGAAAACTAAACTCTAAAAGAGAGGTATGGGCATCCTGGTTAGCTGCACAAATCCTCTAGTCGCGCCTGGTTTCTGCTTTGCGGTCAAATTCAGTTTGTGAAAATTCATTGTCAGTAGATGGAAGAAACGGAATCCGGAAAGCTTCAGTCACTCAGTGCGACAATTTACAATAGAGCCGAGAGATTTGTGAATCGGATGCTGAACAACCGACAATCATCAAAAGTGCGCTGTGAGACAAGTGAGCCACAGAATAACAAGTGATTAGTGACTGGTCACGAAAATTGACTGATTTTGTATGAACGTAAGTTCGACTAGACAAAGGCCAGTCAAAAGACGAGTAATACATTTCACAAGCCAGGAGGAAACATAAAGTGATGTCCGGCTATCCCACAATATTTTCTTCTTGTCAGGGGACTGATGCATCCCTTCAGGCGAGTGTTTATGTTTTTAACCATTCTAACTAGCAGTTCTCCGATGAAGTTTACACTGTAGCAACAAATGTGGAAATAATGCATGTTTACTGCGAATGGTGAGTTCGCCCGGCTAACGAGATCCTCTAATGAGCTGTTTATGACATTTTTTAGGGCATACAACAAGCAAAAGACGAAATACTGACATGTTTATCCCCCGGCATTACTAACAAGGTTGTGTAATTGCAAATGACACCATGGAGCCGGTTGCGCTACATGTAGATCTAGAGGTCACTCATTCGTGAAATTACCTCGAGCTGAACCGAACAAATGTGAACCCGATCATCNACTCGATCATCATTTTATAATCTGCCTCTAAACCTTGGTAGGTCCTTCTTCCTGTGGTTGAGAAGAAGTTAAGAAAATGCCGAAACTGCTTACTGCGCGTCCTCTTAATCAACATTTTGTAGACAAGCCAATGAAACTCGATGGTTTTTGTATGTGAGCTTCAGTCTTTTGATCCACAAAGTTTTTAGTATGGTTAGCTGTTAGAGCCTGCAAAAGCCGCTAGGTGCAAACTTCGCGAAGAACGTTCTTCCAGATGACAACGGTCGCGTGGCTAATAGATAATTCCTCTGAGCAGAATTTGATTTTTGCCAATTTTTGGACCAGCAGTAAATGAATACAATTACTGTCCTAAACGCCATTCTGGACCGCTCCGGCCAATTTCCCTTTGGAAGACCGATTTCTTGCCTTCACTGTAGTGCACCAGACTTCCACCTGTCAGAAACAGTTGAAAGTGTCATTTAGTGGCCATTGTTGTATAAACATTGCTAATGGATCACTCCGTGGCTGTACAAAAAACGTGTTGCCGTTTCCTTGTCATGGGCGAGAGTTGAAAGCGTCAGAAAGTTCATTTGAGGTTTTACGTCCGAACGGATGGAATGTTTCCACAAAATGAGCCTAGATGCGGATAAGGAACTGTTTTCATCGAAAATAAATCAAGGTTGTGTGCGTACATTAAATTGAAGCTGGAAAAAGTGGCGGGGCTAACTTTTCGCACATGCATTTTCTTCATTAGTGGTGGGGAACATCCTACAATAATACTCACTGCTACTGCACAGTACTACTCAAGAGTTATGGAGGAATCGAAAGAACAGGGTATGTGATAAGTATGTTGGTAAGGAAACCTTCCTCAGCTGTTGGACGAAACGCACGCGATCTGTTTTGCAAAAAGTGGTAAACATTGCAAAATTTGACAATGTTATTGTTAATAATGAGTAGCTCTCATTAATGGGAAGAAATTAATTGGATCAAAATGGGATTTACATTAAAAATATAATACACCATAGACCGACTCACAATCAGAGGTCGAGCCCCATAATGCACATATCCAGCACTCATGACAAGCGATTTCGTCAATCGTTTCAAAGGATTCGTTTTACAAATCTCGTAGAATTTCCCGTAAATAAGTGTCAAAATCGATGTTAATTAAGAGGACGTCCAGTAAACAGTTTCGGCATTTTATTAACTTCTTCTCAACAGGAAGAAGGACCTACGAAGGCTTGGAGGCAGATTATAAGTCTGATGATCGGGTTCACATTTGTTCGGTTCAGCTCGAGGTAATTTCACGAATGAGTGACCTCTAGATCTACATGTAGCGCAACCGGCTCCATGGTGTCATTTGCAATTACACAACCTTGTTAGTAATGCCGGGGGATAAACATGTCAGTATTTCGTCTTTTGCTTGCTGTATACCCTAAAAAATGTCATAAACAGCTCATTAGAGGATCTCGTTAGCCGGGGGAACTCACCATTCGCAGAAAACATGCGTTATTTCCACATTTGTTGCTACAGTGTAAACTTCATCGGAGAACTGTTAGTTAGAATGGTTAAAAACATAAAGGTCGCGTGTACAGATGCACCAAACATGGCAAAATATTTACGACCATGCAGTTTGAAGCACTTGTGTAAGTCTAACCTACGTGGTTAGTCAATCAATCAGTTTGGCGAACGGGCACTGTGAGGTCAGAAAGAACTCAGGGGACTCAGAGAACTCAAATGTTTTCCTTCGGTCGACTTTCTGTTGATTGCTCAAGTTATTTTGGCATTTATAGATGTTGTCAATTGCTTTGTGTTGTGCCCTTTTAATTGTTTTATACGAATTGTGCTGGAAGGGGTCCTATTTCATGAGTTCATCCCACAGTTTAGCCGTTATTTCTGCCTTGGTCGAGATTCATACGGATTCACTATCCCAGCTGGTTCACCTATGTCTGAAGACTCTAACATGACTGGTAAAAATCGACTAGTTGCACACCCGATTTTGTTGTATTGGCATATTCTACAGGCCGGTTAATGGTGCAAAATGAAGACCAAAATTGTTCCCTGGCTAAGTAAGACACTGGTAGTCCGGCCAAATTGGTTTGAATCAGTTGCAGTCACACAGCCCACCGCGTCCTCATTTCCTCAAATATACGTATATACTTTATCGTTATGGTTCAGCATCAATGCTTTATGGACATACGTGATTTCCGTGTACCAAACGAGGACGCGAAATGACAAAAATCAGGTGTGGCACCCTTTCGGTGCCTAGCTGTCATGCCACCAGAAGGGAGCACGAGGGCTGAAATAATGTCAGGTTTCCCAAGCCTACACAGGGGAAGTCGAGAGGCAAAGAACAGTTTCAAACCTCGGACCTTCCGGTCAGTAAATTCACGCTCTAACCACTTGAACCATCTCACCCCGAAGAAACGACATACCACTAATTTAAGCACATACCATTTTGTCATACATCGAGTCCATCAAATTCACCTGATTCAAACCGACACCTTACGAACTTTGTTGACAGACTGCATAAAAATAACATAAAAAACGGCAGACTACACTCATTAAGGATGAATATGGATAAAGGTGCAGTTCCTCCTGGTCATCTGTTTGAGTTCCAAAACCACTCAGTAGTGGGATACTATATTGCTGGTGACCAGGAAGTCACAAGAGAATGATAGACTCCCTTCCGTTAGTTGCCCTTAGAATTCAATACTAAGGGCACCCGACCTGTACGCTTTTACTTTTTTCGGTTTAGCCGTGCTCACGCTTTCGAACAACAAACGAAGAGATTTCTCCGAGTATGAATAGTGCAACACCTTCGAAACCAGTTTCAAGAAACGGCTAATGATTGCTGATGACCAATGGCATGTAAACAGGCTTCGGTCAATGGTTTACTTTTATGCGTCCTTAGTTTACTTACCTTATCTTACCTTATTTTACGTGAAAAAATCGAAAGCCTCCATCATGCAACTATATTCTGCAACCCTTTCAGCAATTTCCCACTTATTTTTGCCGCACACTGTCCTCTCTTCTATTGTCTTAATTTAGTTGAATATGCTGCAAACAAATCACATTTTCTGTATCCCCACGACCATGCCACCTTAATTCGAGCAAATATGGACTCAAGTGGTCGCCGAAATATTGCATTCACCTATTAGTGTTCATGTGTTTAAGTGATACTATTTGCATAACCTTTCTTTTTCACGCAGCCTACTAAAAGACTATTTTTCAAGTGCATATGAAATCCGCATCTCTTCGTCTCACTTCCCGACAGTTTAACGGAAACTAAATTTATGTTGAAGAACTTATATGATTCTATTTATTCATTCTTCAACTTTGCCACCGTCAGTAGACGGGATTTCAAGTTTAGTTGACCTGCTTTTCAATGAATTCATTAGGCGAGGACAGCAGTATATTCAAGAAAACGGACATAGCAATGGTTGCGAATTAAGAAAACATTAAACTCTCAGTGAACTATATTCGTCAGAAATAGTCAAATGGACGAGAAATCCATGAATCAGGAGGAAGATAAATTAACCAGCACCCACGGCTATGAAATAACCGCCGAAAAGACTTCTAAAATGGAAATCATCCAAACGATACTTTGGTAATTGTTGTGATGCGTATAGCAAAGGAGGGTTGAATGCCGGGTAGGTCACTGGGTCATGGAATAAAGTAAGCGAGGATCATGTCAAACAGGCTTGGAGGACCAGATTTTTCGCAGGACATTTCAAGTTCAGAGGTCACACAAGTTTCGTTCGGACACACTTATGGGTCGGATTCCATTCACCTCTGAGATCGATAGTAGTCTAGATCGTAACACTCACGATATATTGTAGTTAAGTCTTGCCGAGTGCTTGCTACCAGATGTGATGCGCTCGCTCTTGATAGTGGTTCCTTCTGCCTACCACGTCTCACATTCCGTCTGACAAACGCCTTGTTTTGCAACCCACGTATGATACTCGGTGTGAGCATACAAACGAGTACGCGCAAAAGCTGGTGGTAAAACGTGGCAATTGTTTCCTTTAAACGTAAACCGAAGGTGTGGTTGAAATTGAAGCTCAAACAGAGATTATTAGCCTGGGATGTCGTATCAACATTGTGCCTGAGCCTTCTGCTGATTGGTTCATCAACCGAGTCACGTTTGAATTGGAGCCTCTTAACTGAACGCTGTTCAGGTTTGGGCTCAACGGACTGCATAGTCTTCAGTAAGAACCCTTCAGTATATCCATTCTGCAGGAATGTATGTCCTAGAAATTTAGTTCCCTTTGTAGTCATTGCTGTATCAGTCGGGCATCTAATTAGATTGTGCTTCTGATGCAACGGAGCAAGGCTACCGAAGTGAATACACAGAGTTTCCAACGTTTTATTTGAGTGGACTTTGCGTTCTATGGTCCCATCAGTCTATGTTTAACACTGTCACAGAAGAAACTCAACCATCTTGTCTCTTCTGATTTGATTGTTATTATTCAAGAATACTAAGCAAGACATTAGCAAATCCAACTTCCTCTACACTAAGCACAATAAGAGAGAACATTCGTGAACTACGACGGAAACAAGCCCAAAATACAGGCGCACTAGAAACGCTGACGATATCCGTTCGCTTAGGCGTCAATGCATGCTACGTCCGACTCAGTATTGTCAAACGGACGGATTCCAGGGAGAAAAAACTCATCAGCCAGTTCAATACAGCATCCAGGCGCCAAGTCTCCGACAAATCAAGAAAGGTACGTGCACAACTGTCCTTCGTTGATACCGGACATTACATTTCGGTGGCGTTAATCGCTCCGTCCAAATGTTTGCTGTCCTATTTGTGAGAATAGCCCGACTGTCCACATTTGAGAGTCGTGTTAGTACCTTCCTCTCGACTGACTGTAGAACAGCTGAAACCGACGTCAGTCAATTCATGTTGCCAGCGTGAGGGGGGAAGCCATGCGCCGCGAAGTCGATTATTAGCAAACACCATCTAAGCAGCTAAGAATTACTGGACAGGAAAACAAACGCCAAACATGTACACGATTTGAAAAATGAACATTCTCACGCGTCTTCTTGAACTTGCATATATATTCATTGACTAGCACGCACTTGAAATCGAACGCTGCGAAGTAGTTCCGTAGTAAATTTCCCCTTCCACCAGAAGCGGGGCAGAATTTTGAGAAGACCACAGACTACATGCATGCTTCGTCAGTAGTATCATTGTTAAACTAGTACCTCCGCTGCAACGCCACACCGGAACGAGTTTAAACAAAGGAACTGTTAATTACGTGACGTAATTATTTGTTTCCCTATTCCACAGGCTAGTTCATCACCCTTCCGTGACTGCTTAAGTTTCAAGACTGAACCGTTCTATTTTATACAAAGCCGACTCTACCACAACCATTTCTATAGACGATTTGTTTACATTTATCCATGGACTTGTTGAAATTTTGTTCCACTTTGAACTGAACAATTTTCCCGCTTAATTTGTCCGATAGCACGCTGCCCTTCGTGTGCCATCCTGTGTTGCTAACTGCCCAAGGTTCAATCTAGCCGTAAGCCTTTCTTTAACTCTCCTCATGATTTACTGTTAATTTCCTGCAGAACCACGGTCTACCTATCTGTACTGTCTGCCCAAGTCCAATTCAATATATTGTTCACTGCCCAATTGCGACTACTGAACAAACGCAGGTGAAGTTCTTAGAATTCGGTTTCGCCGCAATTACTACTGACCGTCCGTTGGTGAATTAGACTACACGTTACCTGTCAGATAGGACACCTAGATCGTGCGTTTAGGCTGAGTAACCTATTCCTTGCTTTGAGTTCACGGCCTTAGCACAGGATTTTACAGGAACATTTCGAGGCTCTGGGACAGTTACAGAGAAAACTACAAATTCTTACTATCCAAGCCAAATACGAGCACAGGAATTTTCTTGAACAAATTTGGCTACATTGATATAATAAATACCATCCTTTCAGACAGATCCGAATACAGCAAACTGGAATCTGATAAAGATAGTACGTCAGTGATTGGAAAAGCAGTGCCCAAAATATTAAAACGTCTTAGACAATCCAGAAACACCGGTACCAATAATTTCGAGCGCATGGCTCTCCCCGGCTCTATGGCCTTATAAAATTACATAAGTCTGACCTACCTCTCAGGCCCATCCTCGATATATCTTATTCTCCTTATCGTGCCTTGGCCTGTCAGTTTGTTAGAACCAACCAGAGGAGGAGTGTCGACAGAGCCTGGGGGACAGTTTTGAGTTCGTCGATTGGATTAAAGATTTGAGGATTCATAAATACTCCATGTTCTCCGTGGACATCGAGTGATTTTTTTTACTAACACACCATTTGCAGAGACAATAGACTGTTTGTGACTTGATTGAGCGCAACGTCAAAGATATTGGCATTCCACCCGGGATCTTAAGAAACTGCTTATCTTGTGTACGGCTCTCGTCACCATCGCACTTCGGTTCCTTGTGAAAGGACTACGCGTGGTCTGGGCTGATAGTATATTTTTGACACCAACCTTATCTCGCAGAAGATGGATCAGCGAAGGCTAAAACGGGTTGCAAAGTAGGAGGTTTCCCAGTTTGACAGCGAAATCGGGAGCCGAACTCTAGTGGATTTAAAGTGTACGCTAAGGGACATTGTCTTAAGCAAATATCAGTTGTTTCTCGACCAACTGCTGGCAATTAAACACCCATCAGACATTGGCGTAATAAGATGGCCCTTCATCTTTCTCTCTAGTTTGATTCACCAGGTTTGAGTTCAGTGTAAGATGTTAGATGACGGTTTATGTTCAAGTCTGTGGTTGCATGTCATTGCTGCCAATACAATATACCTTAGAGTTTGTGGGCAATGGATACTAGCTTGCAGTGGTTTTTTGAAGCTTATGGCCGATTACACTGGCTTGTCTAGCCCACGCATGTAAATATGCTGCCTACGGAACGGGTGGTAGCCGCGGATTTTTGTCAATGATCGAAAAGCAAGAGCAAATCATGAGATTATATTTCGATGAGAGTTAGGAAAGACTACATTTCTTGCAAGTACGTCTCGGATTATGCGAGCAAGCTATTCTGACTCGAAACAAGATGGACAGATGAGTAATACACACCGGTCAGATCTGAACTTCTTGTTGCCAGGTGCTGCGTGCGTCTGCTTCAGGCGTGCCATGCTGTGAATGCACCAACTGCTCCGAAGCTCGCCGCTTCCTGTGAACAGGGTTTTCAACGTTCCGGCGAATTTCGCTCGATTGGCGGATTCTCCCCGGTCCTAGGCCACCGGGAACAAAAGAGAGACGTCCGCCGGATGAATGTGATCTCCGTCGGCGCTCAGCTATTGTTCTCCCAGATGCAGCATTTATGTCAGCGAATGAAACGGAATGTTGTAATTCAGTGTTGGCCTGAAGCGAATTCCGAGACCTTTCCCGATCATGACTAACAAAAGCGTAGGCTGGTGGAAGGCTCCCGTATTCACAGCTATATGGCCATTGCATGTAGTAGCACGGATATAGCGCGTCATCTAATGGGAACGATAGGATATATTGAAGGGTGCATTTGTAAACAGCGTTATTCCTTCCAAAATCCCGTGAGATTATTTTATTATTAAGTATCCTCAGCCTGGCCAAAATTTAGTTAGGAATAAAATATCAAAATTTTGTTTATCCAGACCAATGTGCCTAATTTGTTATCAAACGGGAATCAGCTGGCAAAATTCGGAAGAACCAGCCGATTGCAATCTAATAATGTTTGTCAAATATAGTCGACGTTCATCTCTTATCCAAGTAAACTTAGGGTACTTCAATTAGTCGACCCAAAAACCCAAGTGTCCCTAACACCACAAAGTTGTAAGACTCACAATTAACTGTAGTAGTTGGTATGTCTTCTAAAAAGCTCCGAGCTGCCTGGAAAGAAATCACGCCAATAGATTACCTACAAAGATGCACCATGGTGCTGTTCCATGTGATTTGCTCTCTTCAAAACGGAACTGTTGGTTTACTTGTGATTAGGAAATCCTGCATTAACCGAATGGGTGCTTCGGTTGTCAAGCGGTAACCAGATATACTCCGCATAACATACTTTATACGTTATATTTTGCTGTTAAATACATCGCTGCTGTTGTCGTGTTCTGACACGTTAAACAGCGTCGAATTAGATGTCAGCATGGTATAAAGTTCCGCCTTTCTGACTTTTGTGTCTGGCTACCAACGACGGAAAGAAATCACGCCAATAGATTACCTACAAAGATGCACCATGGTGCTGTTCCATGTGATTTGCTCTCTTCAAAACGGAACTGTTGGTTTACTTGTGATTAGGAAATCCTGCATTAACCGAATGGGTGCTTCGGTTGTCAAGCGGTAACCAGATATACTCCGCATAACATACTTTATACGTTATATTTTGCTGTTAAATACATCGCTGCTGTTGTCGTGTTCTGACACGTTAAACAGCGTCGAATTAGATTGTCAGCATGTATAAAGTTCCGCCTTTCTGATTTTTGTGTCTGGCTACCAACGACGGCTGCAACAGCATGAATCTTTTTAACAAGTTAATTCAGTAAATCATTGCTTAGTGTCACAGTTTACGATCATCCCCGCGTCGCTATAATTTTAATCAAAAACTAACCGTTCATATCTTGTTACACTGCGAGTTCACTCGAGCTTATGCTGACACGTACTTAGGCCACAGAAATTCCGACGCACTTGGGCACTACCGCATTGCGACTTTCGCGGGTGTACGGGCTTCGAAGCTCTGTACAATGAAAAATATACCAACACAGTGTTATATTGACCTTGAGCAAAACAAAACAATCGGGAACCGAGCAAATCACAGCGCAGGCCGTATGTAGTATGTCCTCGCAAATGACCGCTTGTGGTGACTGTGGTGTATCATTCCACATGAATTCTTTTATGATTGTCTACTCCTGAAATAATTTTTCTCCGATTTAATGTGAAACACAGAATTCTCGCGACAGATTGGTTGGTCGGTGACCACTCCACAAAGGTCTAATTCAGGCCAACTATCCTCTAGGCCTACAAACTTAAGCATGGTTATAATGCATACTGTGCTCTGGGGGAATCTCCCTTTTTTGAAGCAGTTTCTGAAATAGAGTCCCAAAAACCTTCGAATTAAAGACACGCAAACAGATATTTAGTACCATTTAGTGATTACGGAGCTTGAAGGTGAACTGCAGTCATCGTTGAAACATTGTATTTTTGGTCATATTCTAATGTTTTCTGCATTTGAAAAAGTTATACAATATTAATTCTCTCGACTGAACCATCGTTGTTAGTAGCGGAAGTGCTTGACCATCGATTCACTAGTTTGGTCGTTGGTTGGCTCACTGAGCTGGGAACCACAATGTTCCCCAACAACGTACTGGTGATGTCACCTCGAACGGTGATGAAACGTTTGCAATCGAATTGCCAAGCTCAGCAAACAAGCGAACAACCGTCTACGCTACCTGAGCTACCAACATTTTCCTGAGTAGAGAATTCAGTAGTATATTCACACCAGTGACACCTATATCGACGGTTTTTGGAACGATAGAGCGCCAGCGACCACTCCAGAGTTCATCATACAGCGAACATATACGCGATTTGGTTAGGAAATTTGTTTTCAACCTACGTATGTAAAAACAAATTCCAGCAACAAAATACTCAAATGATTATACCAATATGCGTGTGGTTTTCACATGACCGGGATATCGTGAGGATACTGCGTATCAGTTTGCAGTAAACTAGTGGTTAACTTGTCAATTGAACTCAAGTCTTTTAAACTCGTAGTTTTCTGGGTGCATTTCAACATGGGCGTGAACGTATACCTTCGTACTAGAGCAACTGTATGGCCAGTTATGTCAAGCTTATTTCAGACAAAATCCAATATGTACTCACTTGCGATCATCAGGCTATCCTGATCTCCATCAGGAGTATGACCATACTTTGAAGTTCCAATCTTTATTGGGATAGGCAGATGTAAATCAGAATAGATGCGCTTCCAAGTCGCTGGGCTAGAAGGCCTTCTTCTCTGCATTTGTCGGACAAATCGCTTAGCCCATCTGACATTTTTAGGTTCCACCTCACTGGAATAAGGTATGTACACGCGTTCAATATCGCGCGAATCGGCATCCTTTGAACTCCGTTTCAAGTGCATTCTCCATCCGTTTGGAAGCCACAGATGTTCGTACCTTTTGAGTTTGAAGTGAATCACCCCCAATGTGTACGAAACCGTGATGCAATGCGTTCCATCCAGGTTAGAGGGTGTGACGGCAGGGACGTTGAATACGTGCTCTAAACTGACACGCAATAAATGCTTGTCTGTGAGCTGGCCGCGTTCCATTTCTCCCATATATATGTCTCGTTCTTCTTCTGCTATCACGTGATTTGTCCAGTCTTTATAGGTTGTCATCTGAATTGGAGTGAGAACGAAAACCAGATTATACAGACCAATTGTTAAAACTGTCCGCTCGGATACAGGTTCGCTTGTCAATTACAATTTGCTGCTTGCTCTTCTGTAGGAACAAACAACGTATTAGACAGATCTAAGTAACTCTGGACTGTTCGGTAAAAAAGAAACGGAAATCATCTGAATGAGGTCTTGAAGAAGAGCCCCATATGAAATGGGAAAACTGCACCAACTTCTAGCCTTAATGATTTTATCTTATCTGCAACTGTTTGTGGTGCCATTCAACGGGAATACATTCGTACCAAGAAATGCCACGAGACTATTTCGCCTTCACACATCCAAAAAGTACCGGCAATGTTTTCACTTGAGATTTTGGTTCATCAATGAGGACAACCTTTGGCGAAAAGCCCATAAATACTGTAGAGATGTTTCTTCCTTATTAGAGCTCATAGACAGTGCGCATCTCACGAAACTGAGCAAGTGCTGGCCCAGCGAATTTGCGGTCAGTGCTTGAACACAGCCGTTCAGATCCGACTGGCTGCAAAGTAGTCGCATTATCTCTCCCTCGGGAAGGACAGAGCGCCGCTTATTCAAAGCGCCGCTGTTGTCAAAGACTATAGAAAAGAGTACTCCGTCGGGTATGATCAGACTGATCGTTCTCGATTCTGGCGCCTTTGTGGCTCAGGCCAGTGTGACCTTGTGTGCACAGTTAGATACTGTGAGAACAAATGATCTCAGCAGTACGCTCGTTCATTTAAAGCGAGGTTCGCAAAATACGGTGTCGTCGTCCTTCTTGCAGAAATACGCCCACTTTCCAGCTAATCCGATATCAACGGAATAATGGCTTATTTGCCAAGCGAATCTCTCCATTTTCCATTTTTCCCAAATTGAATGTCCTGCAAAAAGGCTGACTCCCGTTTCACTTACTACCATACCTTCTACCACAGTGCACAATACCTTGGTGGAATAAACAAGTCATTTGACTAGCTCCATCTCAGAGTGAGTCTGTTCCCTGTTTAACACAAGACTCATTAGTAGATGAGCGTACTTCCCCGACTGCTCACAATCTGACGTTCAGTTAGCAAAGAGGGTTGACAGAAGTGCGTAACCCGTGCCCACCCGAGGTTCCAAGGAGCGTAGAACCTGATATTCACTGATCAAATATTTTCAGCAACATTATATCTGATGTGCTTCGTGTAGTCAAGCTTGTCGGCCTTGCTAGAGGGGAAAGTTTGCAACAGAGGTTCTGTCCTGTAAGTTAAGACTGTCTATACGGAAATACAGAGAACCTTTGCCTCACTGCTTCATCCTTACTGGGCATTATGAGTAGTTCACATCTCCCGACACCCAGAGTTTTGAATCCACGCCCTCCCAAGTAGTAATTTGAACGCCTAGCTGTTCGACCACGAGCATTTGACCATTTTAATCAGAACATGGATTTTTTTTACTTTTCACTACTTACCCAGAAACTTGTCCCTCGTTTTCCATGGCAACCGAGCATCTCCATGGTCCATTGCTGTCAACAACGTTCACAGCTAGACATCTGGCGGACTAGCCGACTCATTAACTCTGTGTTAGATTTTGAGTGAAATCGCCGTTTTCATCAGTATAATACGAATGCGCCAGCTTTCTAATTAGATGAACAATTAAGCGCGGTACTTTTGGACAGTTCGTACTACTGTTTGCACCATGTATTATGGTTATTCTTCAGTTTTGAGACAAGCGCTTTGTTTGAGCAAACGTAAAAAATCTAAGCTTTGGCAGTGTTCACCGTCTCTCACAGAGTGAACGTGTGAGTGGGGCTGCACTTCAGTGAAGCAGACATGAAGCAGACATGACCCTGTATCATAGATATGCATGTATGAAGGCCGAAAACATGACAAATTCAATCCAGAAAACCCTAAAATATCGGCATAAGGAAACGCAAGACACGGAAGGATATTTATGGAGGTGTGCTACTCTAAGACAGATTCTAAGAACCGACCCATTGAACTAGATCCAATTTACGTAACACTTTCTGCAAAGGACCCATATATCAACTCGAATACTCAAACTGAGACGAATATCAGACTGGCGTACCATGAAACGAGAACTCATTGGGGGTCGGTTCAACAGAGGCCATGTAAAATGGTAAAGGACAGAAACAACCTCAGCATTGACCAGAATAGGAAAGTGAGGGGGCCTGAGCTCAAAGGTCAAACGGTTGCCGATCAGTCTGAACAAAGTATAAAAGGGCTATCAATAGAACTACAATATGAAACAACTGATCGTGATCAAAGCTCAGCCCGGCTAGCAAACCGTACAATAACCCACATAAAACATTACTCAACGCACAAATATTGATCCATTTCCAAGCCCCACTAACGGCATACCAATGACGCCACCTCGACTGGTGCTGAAACGTGTGCAGTAAGGTTAACCTACTCAGAGGAAAAACCAGAGGCCATAGTGAGTTCTCTTCCTAAGAAACACCTAAGAGATAAGCCGAAATTGTTCGTTCGTGCCAAAAACTCTTTCCAAATTATCTTCACTTTTTGCGCCAATAATAAACCCACCACTGGATTAAGGAGTCTGTAGGTCATTCTTCCACTTCCTCTAAGTTTCCGTAACTTTACAATTGTATTGATTGCAGTTGACACTTCTTCAGGAAAATGCGATCGAGAAGAGTTGAGCTCACCATTCTTTAATGCAATGGTAAGTTTCTGGTTTGCTCGGTCCGCTTTAGTTTGCGTATTATTCTTTCGAAACTTAAAGATAACTTGGAAGCTACGTAGCTAGATTTGGGCGAACTGCAATAAAAGACACCCAGATAAACCATCACTGCTGTTAACGCCACACTGCTCATGTGCTCAACGGACACTGCTGTTTGCTGTTTTACTTTCTGTCTAATGATGGATGTACCATGTCAGTTATCTGGCCAATGCGTGTGCTATGTACTATAGGAGCATTGGCGTCCGAAAAACACCGACAGAAGGACGCAAGTTAGTTCTGGGTGGTATCTACTAGTTCGCCCACCACCATTAGGAGAGGTTTTGTCCTAATTATTTGGTGTTGAGAGGAGAGGCACAGTGACGGCCCTAGATTAAGTAACGTGAATTTCAGCTCAACCAGAGGTTGAACCTGTGGCGGACGGTCCGACTATATTAGACATCTCAAAAAAGCCGTAATTACCAGAGTGATTTATCGTAGGCGTTGTTTGCTTGAGTTTGCTTTTTTGACTTTCTGCGAAGCTAAATACATGTCTGAGACATTCAGGCTTCCAAAAAATCAGGAAAACAATAGATGGACAATGCTACATCCGTTGTTCTGTCAGCCCACTGTTCACTGTCCATGCAGATTGGAGAACACTCAGTCGAACTTACGTACAGCCAAAGATGTTGGATACTCTGGGACAGTCTGACAAATTACGAGCATGTATGAGAATACCCATAAAATAGCACTCGGAATCATGCGACATTACATGATGCTTCGTAGCATCCGAGATAGATATTTATTAGATTCTTTGATCCACCTCACCTGACGTAATACAATCATTATTCGATGCGGTTGCTTCACAACACCATTCCACCATATTGCTGATGATTCATATGGGTCTGAAAGTTGTCGTTCGTAACTCTCTCCTAAAAAATAGGAGACAAATGCTTTTGCCAGAGGGCTCCAAACATGCTTGGTCTGCTTGGAGGTAGCACAACAAAGGGGCGCACAGCTTCCATGATTGCACTGGCCTTCCGTAAGTTTTGGGAGAGGAACAAGAGCGAAAGGATCCTCCACAAATAACGTTAGACGTGCCGTAATGCGTTCACCAGGGACCATATTCCGTCGGCTGACGGTAAGCCGACAGGACACTGCATAGCCGATCTGTGATCCCATGGCAACTCTTGGATAGGACGTGACTTCTGATGTATGAGGACGAGAAATCCACGAAGTTGGGACTAGGCTCGACATATTATAGCATTGACTGAAGTGCAGAGGTGGGGTTGCACGGCTCATTTGCAATCCAGCGTACTTGTTGCCAGACAACGCACGTCTTATCCTATCTTTCAACGACTGTCCCTTGGAAAATGAATCACGGTTTCGATTGATCCGCAGTTGTCCAAAATTACCATCCACTTGCAGCAAGGATGCGTTCGGTTGCTGAGTTTCAGCAGCTTCCCACGTTGGCATTGGCTCGAAAGACTCCAGTCGAAATTGTTGGTCGCCGTCAATAACTTGGCTCCCAAATTCGTCAAACCGGTTGCTTCTTAACCTTTGCCGCATCAGTGTAGTGAACTCATCAATGGCTCCACTCTGGCTGAGCATGTCAAATCCACTGACGAACCAGCGGCTAATTGGTGGACAAGACAGTGTGCTTGGTATATCCTGGAAGGACAAACAAATCAGAAGAACACGTTTAATATCAGCGGGTATTGCTTGGTGTTAGTATGCCCTTAATTGTTTGCCAATATGTTGTATGGCTTACCCAGCAAATGTGGAACCATAAGAGTTGTTGATCCAGAGAACACAGAAATGAAGTAGCCGCATAGATTAAAAATCTGTCTTGGTTGCTCGAGGTCCGCCGGACAGCTTAAAACGACCTCATCGACGCTGTGTGTGGAATTACTAGACTCAGATAGAACACTTTTATAGAGAAAAGTAGATATCACAAACCGCAACAGATTTGCCTGGGGTTGAAATGCAGTTTGATAATTTACGTAGGCCCACAAGATTTAATGGCTCCCCCGTTCTAACAGGCCCCTCCCTTCTCATATACCAACGCTCACGCTTCCAATTCTTTTATGCTGATTCCTAGTTGACACAAAGGTTGATTTACTGATGACTGCAGAAATTCAATTGGAGTCCAAAAGTCACGGGTCCAAAGACCAGTGAAGAACTAAGGAGTCAAACAACCGCACACATTCGACAACAACAGACTCACCGGCGACGTTCGTCAAGGTAGACCTGGACATCATTATAACAAGTAAACTGGTGAATTTTGAGGAAATATTCTCCACATTTGATTCTGCTTATTCTGACCTTTCAGAAGATATACCAAATAGAATGTCTTATGTGTGTGTGGAAACGTTTCAGCTGGAAACCCACAAATCTGAACATGGGGCTACAGAAAACGAGCTACAGCAGAGCATAATTGCACTGGCGAATGACTCCGGTGAATCTGTTGCCCCAGAAGTAGGAGACCGATGGTAGGTTATCGAAGCATTTTGTCGAACCTGTTTGTGACGACAGCGAAAGCATCCCGATGCACATAGTATCCAGCACAACCAACAATGAGTTGGTCTTTTGGGCGTATAAATTTGGAGAATATTACGGGCAGCCGGTACAATATTCGGTTATTGATTCTTAATTCCTAATGAGTGTTTATTTCCTCAAGAAACGACATTGATGTGGTTACCCAAAACAAGACACAAAAAGTTTCTTTTGACTTTCCTTATTGGAAGCTCTTCAGGATTGGCGTGAAGAGTTGATGCAATACCGTCTATCAGGAGCCGACGCATTTCATCCCCGATTGTGGAATTGTCTCAGCAAATTCTACGTGCATTTCAAGCTTCAGTGAGAAAGTTTACTTGGAGTGCATCGATTCAGACGGTCGGACCAATATGTGTAACCTTCCAACTCAATCCGCGTAGAAAGGAATGTGCGATTCGTCGAACAAGAATGGGGCCAAAATGGACAACCAGCTCCAAGACCTGTTCATCTTCCATCTTATCGCACCGACGGGACACACCAAAAATACCATTCCGCTATTATGTACGTGGGTAATACCCCGAAAAGCACAAAAGAGCTCTTCTTATGAAAGATCGCGCTTAGTGCTCTCACACTGACGACAATACTCAATACTCAGACTATTGCCACCGGTATCGTTTCTAGTCCATTGAACCACTTGTTGGGGCCACATATCAGCGCTTTACACCAACTGGCGTTGGCACTTCACACATGGTGGTTCTAGGGTATGTGGTTTACGCTTCCGCTTCGTCGCGGCTTTTGGCCAGTTTCCAACAAACCGTTCATCGATAAGATGATCCTGATTCACAGAAGCGCCTGCCAAAAACACTATTCCGGTTTGTAGTATTCTCCGCCATGCGTTCCCATATAACCGAATTATTACTATCTTACCAGTTATTTATTCCTTAAAAGTCATGCTTGAACGGTTAGAATATCACCCGATTTTTTTAACGAATGCACGTAGCCAAAGTTTATGAATCTGATCTCAATTAATGTAAGTCAAGATGAATGCCAGCAGAGTTATTCGAAGCCACTCAGCAGAATCACTGTGTGCCAGAAGCAATATCCGACTTGCTTATGACAATGTGTTCGCGTACTCATATCTGTATTATGAATGTTGCATCTTACTTCATTTTACGTTTCTCAGATCAGTCTGACCACCATATATATCTTGGTCCTTTGTCTTCGCTAAAACGGATGGGGTTTCTCAGTAGAATTTCAGCGTGTGTAAGTGGAGAACATATCTTTTGTTTAAATGAAAAGCGGAGATTCTGGCCAAACAAGAAACTCTGGAATCGAGACTGCTTTAATTCAGTTTGCTGTACTTCATTTGGATTTTTTGCTTGAAATCATCTCCAATAGGAAAGGAAGCGTAACTGCTGTCGACTTTGTGGATGTGAGTAGACAGCGTAGGCTGCATGAATCTACTGTAAAAAATTTCAGTGTTCCTTGATTGTGAACTCTTAATAAGAAGTAATGTCATGGCTTATTCAAACATTTTGAACTCATTTGTATCAGTGTTCGAGTAGATTCCAAAACTTTAAAAATTAGATCAACCATTATGATATGAGTGAAACCGCCTCGTTCACCTCCGCAAACAGCAGTTTGAGTCAAGGTTGCACTAAGGAGCTCAACTACGACAAACGTCGAGGACTATTCACTGAAGGTCTGTTCGAGCTAATGATAGCGCAGACTTAGAAACTAGCATCCACAGTGGCCGGTCTACTCTGCGCCGCTGTGAAAAACTTGACGGAGACAAAAAACTCTGATGGGACTTGCTTGTTCAAACAAACTTCGTCCCTGCTTCGTAGAGCCGTTTGCTCATCTAGACCCCTCTACCGTATTCACTATTTTATAGAAAAAATCTTCAAATCATTTGTATTTGTGTGCTGCGCTTCTGTTCGTGTAGGTCTATGGTCAGCTGTTTTTGACGAACTCTTTGGAGACTAACCCACGTCTCGCACTTGCACAAGGGAGTTTCCCTGTTTCTCCATTTGAACCACGGGTTAGCCAAAAAATATACGTAGAACTGAGATACCGAATCATGAGAATTTCCGAACTGCGTTTTCCTCGAGGATTACCAGAAACCAGAATTAGCGGCATTTTTACTACAATTCTTAAAGATTGCAGCTGAAATCAAGTCAAACTGAACTGATTATAGCCTACTGATGCTGCACCAGTAGCTGAACCAGTTAATCAAGTTTAGTGGAGATGAATTTTGCTCGTTCAGAATGTTTACTTATTTTCGACATCAGGCTCGTATTTTGCAACAAATAAAGCTGATGAATCTGTCAACAAATTATTTTTTTGGTTGGCACAAAACAACAATGCACTTTCTGCACTTGGTTGGCTGAGGAGATCTTCAGCTCTTCACCGCTTATGAATCTCGAAAGTACACGAAAGTCTAGATGGTGTACACAAAATAGCAGTACAGCGGCTGTGTTCGAGCACAAGAGGGTAATCTGGTCTACCTACACTAGTAGCGAAACAAATAAATTTTTTAGGATAAACATAGAGCAAAATATACGTAAATCATATAGACAGAATAACATATTGGTTTCATAAAGGAAACTCTTCGACAGCCCACGACCTGTTTCGACCTTCTTGGGGCTCATCAGGTAGGCGCGGTCCCCGAGTTTCCGTCAACTTTGTGTTCTACTTGAACTCAAATTGGACTGTTTTCGAAAAAAATACACTCATTTGCAAATCAATTTTGTTTTCACGAGAGACTTAACTAAATCTCTCATTTATGATATTCGTTTCACATTAAACATGCTTTCCACATGGTGAGACACGGTGGAACTAACCCCAGCAAAAGATTTTTCAAATCGGTGATCGTGAAAAGTTGCCCACTTCAAAATGTGGCTGCAATTAGGATTCCACTGGTATAGTAAATCGGACTAGACTGATAGAAAAACCCTCACTAGTTGTGGTGAGACTACTTTCAGATTTTTCTGTTTTTATTGCTGTATATATATTTATGTATTACCATACTGATTTAATGTTAGGCGTTTAACTGTTGTGCCCTCTATTTTCATTTTCTGAGGCCAGTAGTCTGAAAGCGCATCGTAAGGAGCGTCTTACGAATTCACGTGAGCTTCAACTCGAAACAAAGTCCTGTCGGTTAAAATTAACGCCAGATACAGTGGCCTGCAAATTAGAACTAAAAGTACCAATTTCGTGCAAGCACATAAACAGATGGAACACGAGAGGTAGAGTTGACATGGTGTTTGAACCACTGGCTAGCTGGTGTAGACAAGTAAACTAATCTTCATCGTGAATGCAGTGGGTGAATCTCATGAGAGCGGGAAATGTACCGGTGTGAAAGTATTGCGGGCAGAGGTGCATAGGAGGGATGGATTGTCAACAGTCCTGTTCAGGTAGTTATGATGGTGTCTTGAAAAATCTCGACTGTGAGCGCTTGTCCGAAAGAATCTGGGTTTGGGCATTACACTGAGAGTTGGATTCGCGGTGGCTCTTTATGTTAGGCAATATAGTAAAAGGTGCTCTTATGATCAGTAAAAAAGTTGGGCAACATGAAACGAGAATGGTAACAAGCCAGGTCAGATAAATCTTTTAAAGGGAATAATCAGCGAATCGAGGGACTGTACTGTATGTAAGGTGACCACGGTTGGATGACAGGTTAATTCTACATATGTTAAAGTTTAACAATAAATCAACTCACAAAAAATGCATTTGGTAATTCTTTTGACTGGGATATTGACACAGAAATCTCGCGGTCAAGTCTCTTTACAATATTTGTGAATCAAACTGGAGGAACAAAAACCATCATGTCAACATTTGAACTCACCGGTTGTTCTCCAATTACAACATCACGAATTACCAAGAATCCCTTGATGGATCGATATCTATCCCCATTCGATAGATGCAAGGTCACTTTCAGTCGGTATTCTACGCTGCCCCGCGTACCAGTGAATGAGCACGGGCAAGTGTCCGGCAAGTGGAACAAAAATGGAAAAGAATGTTCTCCTGGGAAGACAGCTTCGCATGAACCGGGCTTATCTATTCCATAGAAAAAACACGCGACAAACAGGCCTGTGGATTAACTCAGTCGCTTATACTGGAGATTCTATGGCCAATGTGACCCTACTGAGAACTATTATGGCTAAACAATGAGTCAAAAAATTTATTTGCTTGAACGCTTCGAGATCATATAGTTAATCTTGTGCCATTCGGTAGCCGATATGCTGCATGATTCCAAATGTGGAAAAAGCTTTTATGTCTATTTTGTACTGATTCTCACTTTGGACGCTGCTCTAATCATCTCACTTATTTTGTATCAGGCACACAATAATAAAGTAGAACTTTGCTACATCCACGAACTAGCAGACCTAATCTGAAAACGTCGGGAAGAATCAAAGCTCCAGGCATGGGGCATATTGGAAATATACGGAAACCCATGGTGCGTTTATTTCGACGAGGGACTTTAAAATTGGTCATTGCTAATACCACTTGACAGTGACATCTGGCTTCCGGAATTATACAATAAACAAGTGACATTTGATAAACTGTGCTCTAAATATGTCCTGAGAGAAGGAAATTCACAATCACAACTTACTTCCACCGAGGATTGTCGTTATCTGGTAACAGACAATTTCTTCGTTGACAACCCGAAATCTGGAATTGTGATGCTGAATGGAGATCGGGGGATTCCTGCAGAGACCTTCGACTTCCACAGATTTCGGACACTTTGTGTGGTTATATTTGGATGGAAGTCTGACAATGTAACCAGCGTTTTGGTGGGAGAAGAATTTTCGATGAAGTGCCTTGCGTTCGCTTGTCCACCACCAAGGGATCTTCGGTCTGTGAGAACACGGGGCCACGACAACCACCCTACCGAGAAGTTCGACCAAAAGTACTGGAATAAAAGATATACGGAAACCAACGTATTTCAGTATAGTGCACAAGTTTCAGATGACGTTAAGATTGATAATTCATTGCTGAAAGAATGTCGTTGCAAACGATCATACAGTCGTATACCTGCTTGATAGATGCACTTCACGATCAAGACAACTGGGCACAATTACCTCCAGTTTCATTTTGTGACGCTACTGTTCAACGCAACAANTGAATCTATGTTACCGACAACAACTCCCGTAATTTCATTCAGAAGTAGGTGATCGTGACGGAAAGCCTAACAGAGATCTCTCACACAGAACAGCCAGCGCCCTTGCTAAGAAAACATTTTGATGCAAAACGATCCCGGGTGGCAATCTCACATCTGCCACAGGAGTATGAGGACAATAAGCCCTTTCTCCCGGGGGAATCAGCGAAATACGTTTAGATGGATAGTTGAACATGATTGCCGGGAAATGGCCCATATACTTCTCAAGTCCGGGGTTTCGGTACTGCCCAAAAGGCCCATTGGGTATCAGACTGCTTGCCTCCTCAGGCTACGTCAGGGAAAGTGATCTGTACTTTCTAATCGATGGGCCAAGGTAACCACCTCTGGTAGCCACCTTAGTGTAAGACTCGTTGCAATTTTGAGCATGCGCTGAGTAAAGAGTGAATAATGGGTGAGGAAATTCAACGGGTACAAACCTGAATACAGTGGACTCGTTGAGTAATTCTTTAGAGTAGTTGGATGAACGTGTCGAAGGACCAGGCAATGCCTTCAACCCACCCAAAACCCTTGTACCTCACATACACCTAACACTTCTGAAGACATTCGCTTCTTGAAAGGCGCTTTTCCCACTATCCAAAACAAATTCGGACTATCTTGCAACGTAATTTAAACCCGTAGGTTAAAGTTCTAATCCCCTTTTTGAATGGGATTTAAACTACGAGTAGGGAGAAGACCAAACACCTGTGCCTACAGGCTGAATGACTGTACTGAGATTGAAGGGCGTAGTCTTTTTGGCTTACACATTCTGTGGAACTGAAAATATCACCCAAATCTTCAAGAGCTCCACAATCTTACTGCTGTTCGAAGAAGAAACCCGATATAGAATGGAAAACTACAGGGGCATTGTTCCACAACGCACTGGAGAAAATTCCAGTGCTAATCGCAGACAAACGCCTGAACGTTGATATTTAAGATAATATACAGGAAGAGTATTATGACTTCCAAAGCGAAGGAGGCAGTAAGTTTGACCTTGGTTTTTAAGCTTTCTTGCTCCAAGAAACTGCTGTCAATTAGTCCTTTCCTAGACTGAATAAATTGATAACAAATCGATTTTAAACATTCCTTGAAGTCTGAGCCACTTCCGACAAAAGGCCAGCGTTTTTACAATTCTTCATCACAGTGTGAGGTACTCGATGCATGTGAAAGGTACCGCCTTGAAGCGGGATCACACCGTAGCTTCATATTTCTTGAGTCTACACCTGACCACAATTTAAGCAGAAAGGTACCTTCACTTAAAGGTGGCTTACAAATCCAATATCATCTAGATGGTCTTCAACTCCGAACTCAGATCTGAAACGAAGCGCACAAGTCAACGATCCGTGCTGTGTTTCCCGAATGTCGGGGGTGGAATTATGGAAAGCAACAACACCGCGTGTCCTGGAAGCATCTCGGTGTGTTTCAAAGCTAACAAACTCCACTATGGTCGCAGTTTTGAGGTGTTGCATGATAGGCATTTTATCCATAGTCACGCCCCTCTCATTTGAACGGTCGCCCTCCTGTTCTGGCGTAATTATTCCGGTTAGTCCACACCAGTGCTCATTAGCAGTGCATATCCAACGGCCGTGCCGAGATTCGAACCCCGGACATCTGACATGTGAGGCGAGCGTGTTACCACTACTGCACAAACTCACTTTGGACGCATATGAATTTTCACCTCTGAACAGGTGAACGTGTTCACACTTGAGCGATGTGATTGGTGTGCCCGACTCATTGAACCACGACCCAGTCTACCATATTTGTCGTTTACAAATCAATGCGAATTCCACAACAGTGGATACTCTAAGTAAGTCTGGTGTAAAAGATTTCATTGCCTGGGCCAGATTCCGTCCACAGACTTGACAAAAGACACAGTGATACATGCGGGCTCCAACTTATTACTGTCTTACTATTGTCTCCAATTTTTGACAGTGAAACATGGATTATTTGCCAACAGACCATTAGGATGCTTGATAAGTTTAATTTATAGCTCTGGACCATGATAGTTTGAATAAGGTGTTCAGACTGACTTCAAAAGTTCTCAGACGAGTCAAGACCAGCGGTATCAAATTTGCCTTGATGCGCAAACGGATACGTTGTCTAGACTGTGTGAAGCGAATCTTCGGTTATTTCGGCAACCTAGTTAATGTCCGAACCCGGGAACAACAGACATTTTGCCTTCCGAGAGATTTCAATCAAGTTTAAAAGAGCCTAGTCTGGTCCTCATAACTTCGAAAGATCAGGCCGTCTGTACAATCTTGTAAAACTTTGAGGCGTAAAGAACCTCAATGCTAGAACCAGGGCGAATCACCCAAAACGGCTGTAACTGTGAACACAACCACCAGGATTTGTCCAATTTGTGAACGCTGAACTGCATTCACATGTCATCAAAATGTTCACTCCATACCATCATGAAAGTGACATTTAGTCGCTTATGTAGGTCTACATTTACAGCAGCTAATTTTGCTGAGGATTCAGGAAAACCCAATCTAACACTTCTCTCGTATTTGTATCTGACAGTGATGGTTGTCATCCGAATGCAGACATGCAACTTGACTACCACGTTGCCACGTTGCTGTTGCGATGACAAACTATTGTTGTGGCAAATTATCTAGGAAATTACGATATCTTGAATTAACTGGTTGTGAAAAGGAACTTGTAATGTTGCCCGTTTCTATCTCACCTTGTTTAAGCTAACTGATGGTTTTCCAAATGCGTCTGCGTGTTTGCATTCAAGTTTACATCGAAAACAGCCGCATACACGAGCAAACCGCTCGCGATTCACCTATGCTACTCTTGACGAAGAGATCAGCTTCGAAAACGGGGTAGGTATTGAGTAACAGAATAAGTTCAGATATCCACCAGCCCGCCGCTATGAATTGTGGTACCGCATGAAAAACGAGCAATAAATTGACGAGAGGAAAACATAGAAAATACTAACTAGCCTCACTCAAGTGTCTTACTTGAGTGCTTACTTGATTGTCGAGTTTTACTTGGTATTTGACCTGAAAAGTGTATCGTTCTGTGCTGAATACTAGGCCCATTATTCTGCAGGACTATCGTCATCCGTTTTTTCTTGCGCAAGCTTTTAACCTTCATTCTGATTATGATTGTGTCGGCTATTTCTAACGTACGTGTCCGCACTGATTTTGAAGGTTTTGATGCGATTCTACGCACAGATTTATAGACTTTGTTTAGGTTCATCTTGGGACTCGTGTCCGCCAAAAATGGGCACGCATTTGACGGCTCCCGTATCATTTAGTGTAATTGGATCGAGGCAGGGGTCACGGACAAACAAAACGGGCTAACGGGTCCTTCGACCAACATGGAATGACATTTGAAAGAAACTACGGGAAGAGTTGTCATGAATCCGAGTGGTAAGATTTTAAAACCTGTCCCAGACTGTTGTGATGCACCAATTAGCTAGCGATGCAAACTGAAATCGAGCGCTTATTTATTATGCAAGCTGGAGCAAATCTCACTGATTGGTCTTTCATATGAGGCCTCATCAACCAGTTAGCTTACATGAAATAACAGATTATTTGTGCTACATTTGGGACAGTTTGTCAGAACTTTCTGAAGCTGACTTCTTAGATATCAAGATATATTCGATGGATTGTACAGACCCGTTTACCGGTGACGGCAGATTAGATATGGCTATCCACCATACACCTGCTACAGAGGATTTCAACACTCCTATTGTTCTACCTGAGCAGAGGAATTAGGAAACTGGACATCTGCCACAGTCTGTTTGAAGCGGTAGGGAAAATCACCGAGCATGTAGAATGAAGAATGAATGAACGGAGAATGACTTGTGTTAGATAACTGGTCGGCACTAATGACGATAAACAGTATCCGCAGTCGTAAGGGTAAAATACACTCATAAAACTCTTACCTTTTACACTCAGAATGTGAGCACAATTAAGCTCCAATCTTCCCGTAATCACCTCACCAGACCTGTAAATTTGTGGTTTATCCCGGTTTAGATGGACACATAGATGCAACACGTGTTGCAACTTCCCGTTTGCTCCTCGTTCGACCATTCTGATGCAAGTGAAATCTTCCGTTTGCTACATCCCTCTGTGGACAAGGTCAATACTCTATTTTGCTAAAACATATCGAATTAATCTGTCGTGTGTTATGACAGTGTGATTCGGGAAGACTATTATTCCACACTGGTCTGCCAAGAGGTGACCACCCGAATGATCAGACTATGTTATCATGGTATCCAATCATCGTTCATGTGACACATCCGCAAAACCTGGTTTCAGTTGCTCACATACCAAGCCTAATCTCTTATTTTGCTTGTGGATTGTCAGCTCAATAGTGTCAGATTACCAGAGATTTTGACTGTCCTAATAAGGTCACCACATGGATGCAGGTACTTCTAGATACACGCTCAACATGTTGTCCTGTATTGATTACGGTACATCACTTGCCTCCGACCACCTATTCATCAGAGTGCACTTTGAGGGATTTAGACGGAAACGTCAATACTGCTCCTTGACCTGGCTACAAGATATTTTGTCTTCATTTAAAAAATACCCTTTTATTTGGTTTTTAATGTCCTTACAGGCGATTCCATATGTGTGCCTCCTGTCTTGTTAGGTGCATTTGACTTTCGGAAACTGGCATAAAGTTCAATGAAAATAAAAGGCGCACACAGTTGAAAGGATTGGCTTTTTTTAAAATTTTTCTGGCATTTGAATACAATGCTTTCTTATAATTCACGGAAACATCTGAGTGCGTAGGACTGTACTCCAAAAATTACCAGTCTGAGCTTTTTATCCTTTCTGGTCTGTGGATACATTGATAAGGAGACCAGTGGCACGGCACGTGGAACGTAACTTGTCATTAGCTTATCATGAAGCTGTGCTTGAAACATTTACGCTCTTTTCGCCATTACACAACGACACTGTCTTACTGTGACAGATATTACCTTGGAATAGTCACGACCAGCCTCAACTTTAGACCGAAACTTAACGAATGGTTCTTTGACCTCCGGGGAACTGTCATAACACACAAGACAAGATAGAGTGATTGAAATCCATCAAAACTGGCTTTCGCGCCGCGTTCATTTTCACCGAGTCCCCACGTAGGTCCCCACGTAATGATTAGACAGTGGATTCGCTAACATGAATGCAAGAGTTACGGGTTAGATATGCAAAATAATGCGTGCATTATTTCTCGATCTGTACACTTATGGAGTCTTGCGACCATTGAACGTCGTTTTGTCTCAAGTCGATGTTATTCTGTGTTGAAAACTACTGTACAAATAAGGTGAAATTGCTGTTCATCGGGAAACCGGCCGTGGTACTGTTTAACATAACATTTGAAAAGAAGAATACTGGCCTCTCAACCACAACTGTTTGGTCTTGAAAGGATTATCTATTCGAGGTACTTCGGGGATTGCCTTGCTTGATCTTTTCCCTAAACGTCTACTTGGAATGGTTTGAGTGTACTTTCGCAGATATTCAGTTGAAGGTGTTAACATTTTGTTTTCAACAGTGCCCAGATTTGTAGGATTTGAACCTGTCTATTACGTATGGTAATGTTTTTTTCGATTACGACTTTGGGGTCAGTGGTTAGCTGTCTGTGCGGTAGCCAGCTCCACTAAAACGAATCCGCGTTTCAGTTGTTATGATAAATTGTGCCTACTTCCTTCGGAGTGATTTAACTTGAAGTTTAAAAATGCGCCTCTGCTTTGACCTATGACCTTAGCAGCGAGGCTGCAGTGACAACACCCTACACACACCCAGTTTGGACGTAAGTGATATGGCAAAAGTGCAAAGCTGTTCGGCAGAAACTACTACCTACAACTTTGTGGAAAACGTTTTGGAAGCTTGAGACCTGGTTCGGCGCGCATGGGGCTAAGTAAGTAGACGTAATCTCGGAGTTTGCGTCGAACACTATATTTCACGTAAGTCATCGTCATGATCATCGACGGCATGACAACGGTTTTTAACGCCGATGCTTCGCTGTCGTACGCAGACACCATGTATTACGTAAGCTGGGATAATTTCTGGGTGCCCACACCTAGACAGAAAGATGCAAGGAAGCGGTTCTTAGCGGGAAATGCAAATGCATTACCATTTCTACGGAAAACATCGCTACGTGTTCCAATCCCCAACCTGAGAGCCAGAAGGTTGTGGATTTTGGACCCATAATCATTGACCAACCCGATATGAGGAATTCGGTGGGTGTCGCAAGGATTCCTCTTAACCCTAACCGACCTATGGCAGCTTCCCACACCTAGTTCAGTATAGCACTTAGGGCTTCATCATCCTTCAGAACATTGTTTTGAGGTAAAGTTACTAACTGCTGCTATCCACTTTAGTTGTGCAGAATCCCGTTGGACGATTCTTGACGAATCTGTCAAAAACTCCACTTTTGGTATTTGTACATAACCGAACTTTATCCGCCCGATTTCTTGACACGGCCAGCAACTGGTCCGATGACAAGCAATAAAATGCTTCTAATTGATGCTGTGGATTCTGCAGCTTGTGGTTTCTTTCTTCTCGCCTCATTATGACACCCCGTTTCCATGGTACCTTCTTCGTGCGAATTTTTCATGTGTGCTGATTTTCTGCAATTTATCATGCAGATTCACAATTACGCCACTGTATTTTTGACAGCACCGCCAGATCACACTGAAATCTGCTCTGTACAGGCGTAAACTTAGGCTGCCTAAATTGTCAGACTCACCTGCAGCTTAGGAGAAGCTTACAATGGCATGACAGACAGCCGTCCAGACGGATGTACGGTGGAACTATTTCTAAAGCATGTAATCGAAATACCGTTAGAAAAATCATCGGGACGAAGTTCAATCCACAATTCTGTATTGTCCGTATCCAAACATCCGTTGAATAGTGGCCATCGGAATGACGCAATCAACTGCCTCCTAGTCCCATCACTCAACACAGAAACGTCAAGAGTTTGGAGACAAGTGAAACGCCGCCAATCCTTTTAAGCCTGCCTAGACTACGAGCATAAAGCAATTGAAGTAAACAATCAGTGAACATTTCCAGCGGTTTTCACATCTTCCCTTTCTTTGGCGTTCTGGTTCTACCAAGCTCCCCTGGTTTGCACAGAGGCTTAGTCCCACTGGGGTCGGATAGCGTGTCAAGATAGGTTCTGGTTGTAATCAGAGGGGATCTGTCATCGGCCCTCATGTGAATCTACCTTCCTATCAGACATCTTCTCTTTGGGCGAGGTTTCCTGGGTGATATCGGAGGTTGAAATCCCGTCGTAGAATAGCACCTTGGATACCTGTTTCCACTGGCCATTAATGTCCAACATCGGGCCATCCGACAAGTTTTCAGGGACCGGCAATGATTGGTTTGTTTGATTTTTAAGTCAATAAACTTTCAAAGGGCTAAGTGAGACAGGCATCTTAATCGTAGGCAAGAAGCAGTGGCAAACCAGTTCACTGTCGTGGTCCACACTGGTGTCCTAAAAGGATCGGTAGGAAGTGATCGACCATCGCCACGGGTAAGTGATGGCAACATTTGGACTGGGGATTCAAGGCTAGTTTGTTGATACGCACTACGCTTTTGATTGACTTCCACAATTGTGGGAATCGGTACCGGAAAGAAGTAGTTGTGAGTGGCACACATTTGAAGAAAGTGCTTCTCCTTATCCGTATCAAATCCAGAACGAGCATCCGACTGGGTCTCAGCAGCCCCAACAGAGCGTTCATGCAATCTGCAAACACCGATACTGAGCTATTAGTGCGTTGTAAAGTAAGACTCAGAGCGTCATAGAAACCGTTTTGGAAGATTCAGAGCAGCAGTTCTTAGGAGCTTAAACAGGTAAAATAAGCATGGACCGCTTGACCTCTACTTCTCTAAATACTTTCACGCACGTTACAAACAAACCCGGCGGAAGCATCCACCATCCGGTGGCTTATAAAACGGAGGCGCTTCTGCTTGGTGGCGAAACAATAGTCCAGCTGAAGAAGCCTCTGTATCATCGGAGGTGCGCAGCAGAAACCTGGAAGAACGTGAGAATGATTTGGCTATATTTCGCTTGTTTCAGAGGGCGAAAATCAAAATAGACTGTGAAGTGTTTAAGGTTGTCACTCAAGTCCAATACACAGAAGATGCCGCTGAGCTTGATGCATGTCGAACAGAGCGGTAAGTCCTGGTGCCCTCACCTACAGGAACAGACTCGTCGATGTGCTGATGGTTTGATAAGTGACAAGAAAAATAAGTAGACTACAGAGGCACCACGTCTAACCTCAGTCTACCAACACCAAAATTGTAAACAAAACAATTGCACTGAATGCACTTTCCCCAGCGCATTTCCTTGCTTCTATGCACAAGAGAACAGGACGGTTTCTGGAAGGTACTGTAAACTACTCAGAAATCGCTCCAGTCACACGACCCTTGTGAACAAGGATAGCATGTGATTTATTTGCTAAACTGTCCCAGTGCTAGTTGAGAGACCTGTCACCTGTTTCTTAAGTGCAATTTGAACACATCCAGGGTATTCATATGAACCTACTCAGAATGGAACACCCGGACTACAGGCCGAAGTCCTCAGCAGTTTTCATGTTTCTTGAGCCGCTTAAAGGTTTCCAGTGGTTCTTGACACATTCAACGAGAGCGTACTGTTCTCTGAGACAAATTCAGTGTTAGAAGATCACCGACCTTATCAAATCAAATTCTTATGAAGAGCACACTAGTTTCTTTTGAAAAACGTGAATCTTTAGTTTATTGAATCTAAACAAGAATACTCTTAATTTCGTTACTTCTTTGCTCAGAGGCTTTCAAAACGTGTGGGGGGCGTCTGTTATTTCGATCACTCTCTTTTTGTCTCAGATACCAATAAAATCTATAGACAAGTTACGCCCTTCGTGAGGCTCATCGGTTAGCCGAAGTCCCAGAATTTCCGTCAAACTTATGTTCTACTTTAAACCAAATTCCATAGAATTGGCAAAATACATTCGTTTGCATAGCAATTTGCTTTTAATGGGAGACTCCTGGAACGGAACCCAACTGAATCTCTCAATTATGATGTGCTGCAGGTGGCCATCTCACGTCTCAGTTGGCACGATATTTGTAAGTGCAGTCCTCGAGGTTTTTTCAGCCAAAAATACTCTGGAGGAGGGATTCACTCAAGTTTTCAGTGAAAACCAAGTTCAGATGCAAATGAGATTTTTGTCGAAACCATTTCGACTTCGATTCAGGTAGAACTCGGAGACTGCGCCCAACTGATGAGCCCCAACAAGGAGGAACCGGTAGCGGATTGTCGAAGGTTTTTCACTAAACTTTTGAGAAATGTACTGCGTCTATACAAAATTTATGTATGTTCTACAAATATTGTGTAAGTTTTCTTCCCAGTATCCTTCGACAGCATCCCTTCTGGTCTTCTCGCAAATCGCCAGCTTGCCCCACAAAGTGGCTTTTAATCCGGTGCACGAAGTACACTGCATTTCCTGAACTAAAATGTATGGGTACGTGTGCCTTTTCGTTCACGAAACGTCTGTCGGTACTCCATGTTGAGTTCTGTCATCAGCCAAGGAAACCAGTTAGCCAAATGACTCACGGATTTCGGGTATATTTCTAGTGCACTAAACATCGGAGAGTCTCCTGGATTCAGCTATGTAAAAGGATCTAATAAGTCTTTTCCAGCCACTGATTATCCTAGTGGATTGACGATCCTAGAAAGGATCCTAGGCTTCCCTGGTGTGGACGACCTCAGCTGGCATTACAATGTCCACGAATCTATACTAACGGCTAATCTCAGAGGAAGAATGAGAATCAGTTTTGCTTCAGGGCTTAAGACGGTAGGAACTCATAGCTCTTTGTCCACGCCAGTATTTATGCGCTTATCGGCGAATATTATGTAGGTTGATATCGCATGATAAGTCAGGAACTTACATGGTTGATTTCTAGAATCTCTTCTGCTTTGTCAAAGAATATATAACATGTATTAAGTGATTAAGTTTAGGGTGCGTGAGAGGAGAAACAGTTAGACTGGAGATTCCAAGACTCTTTGTGGCAAAAATCCCCTAAGAGCACAAAACAGTCCGTTTGTATTGACGCTCTGGTCCAGTTTCCAATAAATATATTTGTTGCACGGCTTATTGCACGGGGTAATACGCTGAGGATATTACCCGATGTGGCGAATGCCGAATGGGTGTGACGGAGCCACACTTCGGAAGCATTCCGGTCAAGGTCGTGGTGTTCCGAATATCCGAGTCGCCGCTTGTTCGACCTGCGTATTCCGCGCAGTCAACAGTACTCCAAAGTATTAGATCGTCAGTACACATAGGAAGTACAGATAAACTTTTCCAAGTAGGCCACCAAAATGTGCCGAACTTACAGGTCCAAGGACTAAATCTGGGGATACTCTACTTGTTATGGATACTGTTTAGTAACTTCAGTCCGTTACTTTGACCAGAACTGCTTCCTTTCCTTCCAGGCCGGAAAATTTACAGTCGCACCACGTCTATGCAGCTTCAGCAGCAAACGCACATTTTATGGTTTACTCAAGCGAGTGTCAATTACACCGTAGCAGCCTCTATGCTGTCCGTTCACAACTTCTTAGCAAGCCGAACGATGGTGACAGGGTAACGAATTCTTTGACAGCAGCACTAAACATCTATGTATAGAAAACTAAGCTCAAGACAAATCCGGAAAATACATCCTGATATACTTTGGAAATGATTTAAAAATATCGGTATGTATAAATATGGATGCTGTCGGTCTAGCACTTGAATGCCAAATGAATTACACCGAACGGTCGGTATATGTTCAATATCAGGTGAGACGTGTGCTCAAAAATATTACAAATATAGTAGACAGCCGTATGTCAACGTACGCCTTGAATACCTAAAGAAGAGTCGGAATCTGTCGGCACTGTTAGTGTCTGGATCGAGTAAACTCCCATAAGAAGGACCTGAAGAAGAAAAAGAGGGAATAAAAAATAAACTTAGTTCTTTTTCGCCCGTCTAACTGTTTAACAGAATCGATAATACCAAATATCCAAAAGAAATATTATCGAAAGTTTTCCGGACCATTAAGAAAAAAACTAAACTTAAAAGAGAAAGAAGCTAACCAACCTCATAGCTACTTCTTCGCGCAAGAAATAATAATTATGTAATTAGTGCACAACCAGTGCCCAGATACAAACAGTAGTTTACGCAAAATCCAGGCCTCAACTTCTTGTTTTTCATACCTGTGGCACCCTCACGTGGATACCCTAGGAGAGGATTTTGAAATGCGCAAACTATTGTACATTTCACTTGCTTTGTTTCTCACGACATGGATTTACCAGAGTCGAGAACTATATAAACGATAGTAACTCACGCACGTTTTAACTAAGCCTTAAAAACATGTTGGTGACAATTTTGATTGCCTGCATATTTGCCGAGACTGTCCTCGGTACTGATAAGTTAAGTGAGTAATGTCCGTTATTACTTTGACTTCCGATTATTTTACAATCCCACTATGACTGGTCACATTAACGCCTCACTAATGTTACACGTAAATATTCCATACTGATGAAAAATAAAATACCTAGCATCTCTGATTTTTCAGGGTGATATTTTCCGCATGTTAGTATCTCCAGTGCCCAAATTTTATCACTGAATTACCGATAATTTGTGATGAATGGTGAACGAACAGACCAACTGCTGATGAAAGCGTAGCACAACGATTCCGTGATCATTGTTATCTGGAAAATGTTTGCACAAACGAGTGGCAATCAAGTTGAAATATCAAGTAATTTTGTAATCCAGGCAAATAAGTAAAGAACGGTTGAGTTTAAGCTTCCCGGTTTCTTGAGTTTTTTTTGGATAACTCGTTTAAAATACACGTCTCGGTTGTATTTCACATAGGCATAGCACAAGAAGGTAAGTTCACCCTGTTTTTATCCGTTCAAATTCATGCCGATATGCTCCTAAGAGTATATGCAGTAATATGTTTTACTGTTGAAAAACGTATAGGATTATTTGGAGGCAGAATTGTTTTGTTGCTAGAAGCCGCGCAATGTAAAGATCCGGCTTGCAAGCAAGCTGCCACTCTCTTCGTCGAATTTTGAGAACAGAGGATCAAATTATTGCCCGAACCAATCACACTTTAACCGTAAACGACTTTAGCAGTGTGGAATGAGTTGTGGATAACATTCTTTGCCCGAAAGCTTCGTTTGTTATATGGATTTTGGTGCACATCTGAGGATAAACGCAAGCGGATTTGGGCTGGAGACTTCGGAATACCGCTCATAGCACACACATATTTTACCAAACCCCAGGCCACATCAAACCTTACTTCGATTATCTCTATTCTAACATGGTGGGTGTTGTCCTTCGGTCATTAAAAAAAATTGACCCAAGAAGGTTATTCATATCAATGCTGTGGAAGGCAGGTAGCTCGGGTGCGCTGCTTGGTTGATGGTCTGAGCTTGGCAGTGGATTGCAAACGTTCCATCACCAAACCAAGGGAAATCGTCAAAGTGCTACCATTATGAGCTAATTGCAACCACTTCCCTTTTTTACTCATAAGTCAATTCATTATTATATATGTGTATACATCACTGGGTTTCAGTGCAAGCAATATCGAACAAACGTAAGTTCCGTCCGTATGAAATTCACTGACCGAAGTGAGGGGGGAAACATGCCATTTGCTGAGAAGTGAACTACAGAAAGCGAGCTTAATTTATCTCTTCATTTCTTACTGGTCGGTCAGCATGCTGATTTATTTCCAATTACGATAAGCTTCAAAGCCATGACTTTGTTGACAGTACGCTTTAAATGTAACCGGTGTTACACTTTGTAGCCGCATTTGTAGCTTCGAGGTGTTGCCAGCACGGGCAGCCACGTAAGGCCTTTGCAGCGAATGCGGGAGGAGAACATGCGATGTTGAACACTTCCAAAACACCACAAAATAAGGAGATGCAGCATTTTTAAGTGTTTATCACTGGTTTGCACGTTGGCTTTTACATTTGTAAAATTTTATTTCCATCGAGCGGTCTGCAGAATCCAACCACTAACCAGCTGTCCTAGAGGGAATCCACCACAACACTCAAGCGAAACGCTGTGAGTGAGCGTGAAAACTACTGTGTATATTTTATCGTCTTAAAATTAGTTTTTTCCCAACAGATCGGCGCAGATTTGCATCACATCCAAGTTTAATAACCTCGAAATGCTGCGAGAAAGTTACGTATCGAGACACATATTCTCCATGGGTAAAAAAGACTATCTCTATTTCGGAAAAACAGAATTGCATCTTACAAATATCAGGTACCAAGATTTTTTTAGTTTCCAGTAGTTTGTAATACAATAGGTCGATCTGGTAGCCAATGAAATTCCTAAGGTTGATCGAATAACCGTTTACTTAACAGCGTACTACTGACGAGGCGTGTGATGTAATGATCCATTTTATACTAGTTGTAATCATAGTGGCAGTTGCAAGACCGTCCCAACTACTATGCTTTCCTTTGGATACATTCATGCACAAATAGAATGTTCATGAATAACCCGAGCCTTATTCATAATGCCAGGTGGTATTACTAGCGACAGAGTAATGAATCTGTAACAGATAATCTCGTGATTACTGTCACTATACTTGTTAGTGGGAGAATTCGAAACTAAACTGAGGAACTGTAAGTTATGCAGAAACTATTTTGTATGACAGTGCTTTCAAAAAATGGGCCACCGGATACTTTACGATGAAATAGTTCTCACAAGAATTTATCAATGGTGATTTAGTTTGTGGTCCAAATTGGGGATTTCCTGGCTGATCTACGTTGCCACTCTTTCTTAATTTTAGTCCAAAATGAAGAAAGTGCAAGTAAGCAAATTTTCGTACGCATGTGTTTGTTTGTAGGCCCCGTATGGACTTTGTGTGTTGGAAATACCACTTACTTTGTTCTTATCACCAATGCATTGTTACAGCGAAAGGATAATTCACCTTGTCAACAGGCTGACAGTATGTGTGCTTTGACGTCCAAACGGTTAATCAAATTCCGGGAATTGTGATTTAATAATGAAGCTCATTGTTAACTTCACCGGACGCCACTTAGAATAATATGTTAGGAAGGAAAAACCGTACATTCTAGGCGACAGTTTAAAAGCTCAATTACAGTAGGACGGAGCTGGTAATAGCTGTCGTTCGGTGTGTTTCGCCATGGTAACTGTCGTGCATACACTAAATACGTCAGCTCTGACATTGGTCATTGGTTAGGCAAGCATGTCAAATCTATATTGATGTCCAACGCTCTCTTTCCAAATAACCTGAGGTTATTTGCTGAGGAATTAGAACAAAAATCATCGTTCTGTAACATTTGCAGTATTTGATCTAGGTGGTGCGATCAGTCGCGTCTAATTAGCTGACTCAGCCAAATTGAGCTTTATCTCGGTATTCCTTGGACAGATATAAGCATATTTGGTATTGTATTACGATCAAAAACAAGTAATGCTTTGAAGTAACCAATTAGCAGGGGTCTATTGGCTCATTTTTTAAGATTTTATGGCTAGATACTTTACAGATATGCTTACGTCAAGTAAATCAGCCTTTGACCAGCTTTCCGAATAGACCAGTTATGCACCGTTATGGCCTTAAATATCGAAACACGTAATGAATCCAGGTAGATGGCAGAATTCAAAAATGGAAAACAATGCTCGTTTCGTTGACTACTGATCATATGACAGCTGATCAACAGCTAAAGAACAACATGTTTGCTCGTAAAACGTTAAACCAAAATACCTGTATGGACAAAAAATATAATTACGCCCTCAGCTGCACCAATCATGTTTATCTGTTCCTACGAATCCTTTTTGTAGTTTGAACTTTTAATGACATTTTGAAGAAACTGAAATATACACCATTCCCATCCCAAATAACGCTTTGCAACAGTTCAACTTTCATGAGCATTTGGTTTTTTCTCATTGCTACAAGCATGCTTTGTTGGGGTTAGAATCCTTCTGATAGTTATTACCCAATGATACACAACTGCAATCTTCAGACATGAACTCGTAGCGATAATGACAAAATGTTTTTTAGTTCTTCAGCTTAAAGCAAGGGGTAAGTTGGGAATATAAGTTGGGATAATATGTCCCACTCCAAGTTCTGTAAATCCTATGGAAATTCTTAGCTGTTTGGTTTGCCCCCGACCAAAGGCCTTAGTGAGAACAATTTTTCCTTATGGACATTAAAAACGTACGGAATACATTTGGCCGATATATTATACATTAACAGACCCGGAACTAAGCAAACGGTCATGAATGAAGCGGCCTCAGATTGCTTAGTGAAGTCAGATAGTGTATCATTTATCCAAACAAACAATACAAAACCAGGATACGTTGAAAGAGAAACGACGATCCCCTACAGTTTAGTCAACGGCAGCATATCCAAAAATGCAGTCAAGGATTATATTTTTATAATTAGAATGAGGCTTACTCCGCCCATAGAACATGACAATTCAGGCATGTTGTGAGTAATCGGCAAATCCTCAGAGGATCGAATAAACCGCGAATAAGTCCAGTGGAGTATTCCAGAATTTGCGCAGTCATCCGCATATAGGTATCAGTTAAAAACCATGAACGGTGGCATCATGACTACTGTCTACTCCTCATAGATAAAACTGCCCACAGTAGCAACTAATAAAATTGAGGAACGTGAATATATGGCAATGTGCTTTGCAGACTCGGATTACACGTGTGTAAATCCCACGGTTTCGAAGTCTTTAGGCTCCCATTAGTGAGGATTAAAATTTGCGTCTCTTGTGCCTTGTGATTTCGCATGTACGTGGTGATCCTTGTTGAATCATCAGATTATTCTAACGCATCATCTTTCAGAGGGTAAAGTAGTGGTTATAAGAGTGTATTATCTGAGTTGATTTCTTGGGATGATTATGCAAACTACTGACAAAGTGTGCCACGCTCTCTACCTCATTTTCCGATTTGGTTTTGTAACACAGCGCAGACCGTATTGACTCAGTTAGAGCAAGGTAAGTAAGGTATTAAACACAGCTGAATGTTTTCCTGTTCAGAGCGGAATATTTGCCTAAAGATGCTGAGTGGTAGCTCTGAGTAGTTAAAAGTTTACTTTGATAGTCCTACACGAGGACGCGTATTGGCTGAAAGGTAATGAAGCTGGTGCATATTGAGTCCGGGATTGATTAGCACGCCGTGAAGAACGTTGTGTGGAAGCTAGCTTGGCTGAATAAATGGTGAACAAACTGCCTTCCAGGACTAGTGCATCGCTTTGCCTACCAGATCTACAAATTCGTCAACCACAAATAGTACCCATTAAATTTCCCGTGTATTCAAAGTTCCTAAAACATAATTGACCAGGGACTGTATGCACACAAACATATTACTGACCACTGCAATCAAACCCAAAACGATGCTCACATCTGACTCATTTATTCCAACCTGAGCAAAAGCATTCGTGGAAATAAATTTTGGAATCGTCTGGCTTGGTGCCTCTACTTTTTCTATTTATTTTCAAGGCCATTTAAATTTTTATTCATCCCATCACCGATTGACGCGGTGATAATTAAGATAATTTAGTCGACATTATCCAATCAGTCTGTTTATTTTTTATATCTCAGTTAGTTTCGGTCTCTTCGATTAACACCATGAAGTTCACTGGCCTAGTTATTCCAGTTGACTTGCGCGTGTGTTGTGAGATGCAAGCGAGTGCCCTGGGCAAGAGGGTTCCTGTAAGTGAACAATATAAAACGACTTTGAAAGTGTTCCAAAAGCTCAGATATGTTAAACAGCAATTCAGTCAAAGGATCATGGGCACATATGAATTCCACATCTATTTATTAGGGGAATTCTCCAATTCTCATTTGATTCCATGAATGTGATGACAGTCAAAGACTGGTTTTCGTTTGTAACACTGAATAGATGTTTGTCTCAAAGGGCCTGTACCAAACCACAAACGAAATGCGATAGCACTGCAAAGAGGGTGGAATAATTTTTACCTCACAGCCTGGTACGCGTTTCTTTGGCTAGACGAATAATTCAATTATGTAGGGACTGATGGAGATAATCACTGTACTTTAGGCAAAATTTGTTGATAGCCGACTACACCAAGCGATGTTAATTTAACATGATCTTAATCCCCTACTAATGATGAGAGTTCACTGGGTCGTAGAGATTTTATCCCCATTATTACGGACCTTTACGGACGCCAAGCAGTTTGAGAGGATAGAGGTCTAATCTGTTTTTCTTTTATGTGGTGGCATTTCCAAGCTTCCCTCATTACGGCTAAAATTTGCTTCCTTAGAATAAGTTATCCACTTTCGGTCTAGATGATTTACATTTTTTCGGTTAGCTTGCTTTTAGCTTTTTCTTAATATCGCAAGTTTGTACTAACTGGAAGAATATAGCAAAGTCTTCATGGAGGGCCGCACTATCTGATTTTTAGAACGACTCGCGATACATTGAATTTACATTCTGTCGCTCGATAGGTCACAAGTGGCAATTGATATCCACACGAACTTTTTGCAACCAATGGCTGAAATGACTATCAGGCCAGTCATCAGCCACAACCAGTCAGCCATAGATAAGAGTAGTTAAAATAAACGCTTTTACATTGTTACTGTAACGATTTCGTGAACACAATTATTGCAGAGGCCCAAAAGGCGGCCAGCAGCCAGGTAAGTTTGTAGGGGAACGTCCGCACAAAACCAAACTTTTCGCAATTTAACAGCAAATGACAAAGTTGCCCATGAGTGACACCGACGGTAAATATCAAGTATATGATTTACTTGAGCCACAAGCTACTCTGCATGGCTGCTAATATACTACTTAGCTTTTAATATGCTTATTCAGCTTTAGCGCCTCATCATGACCAAATACTACGTTTGCCTGTCCTCTGTTTAAAGGTTTACTAACCAACCTAAGCAAGCTTGTTGAGTGGACAGAAAAAACACAGTCTTTGACAAAATAACAAATGAATACTTCAAAACGGAAGGTTTTCTAGCTGTAGCGATCACATTAATGTGCACTTTACGAAAGGTTTTATTGAAATCATGATATCTAACGATAGAAGCTGCGTGAGGAAAAACCAACTGATTTGCAATGACATTGAATTTCTTATCACGACCGATGCTTTACGCTCCAAAAATAAGACAACGAAACAACCCGCCTGATTTCCTGCACATGAGTTGGCCGCAAATGAGATTTCTGGTTTGAAACTAGCCAAAGCGTCCACATTCAATGGTTAATTTTTGAGTAATATTGAAAAAGACAAAGAAGAAGCATAGAGCTATCCAGCAAATTGGAGCAAGTTTTTAGATAAAGCGCTCCATGAGTACTGACCTCAAATACTTGAAAAAGTTTTTCTAACAACCATGCACAAAATGTGGATTTTTCAGGATTTCCCGAATCTTTGTTGTGGAAATATTCATTTGCTTTAAGCGTTTTACATAGATAGAGACTGTGAACAAGACATTGCCACTGACATCGGTTGGCATCCATGAGTTGCAGCGTCTCCAACCAGGCGCGGTGAGGATCACGCGGTCCCCATCCTGGAAAGCAAGTAGCGCCGACAGCACCCAAACGTTTCGCGATTTCTATCACTCCTCCTTCACTTTATTTCACTATTGCATATAACTTCAGGATTGAAAAAAAGGTCACCGAGTAAGTCAACCACATGAAGACCAATGACTGGAAATGATTGGTTTTTTGTGTTTTTTTTGTGTTTGTGTAACTTCAGCCAGCTGAGGTTAATTCCTACCACAAGGCCTGAAATAGACCTGCAATATGCCCAACAAAAACAAAACGATCATCTCTACGAGTATCTTGTATTATGAGAACGAAGAAGGTAGCGAACAAAGCTTGTTTTCTGTGATTGTTCATCTTGGCTAATACATCACAAATTTATATGGTAGCAGAAAGCACGTGGAGAAGGTTAAGATCGGGGCTACATACACTTAAAGAAATAGAAGTCAAAGGAAGGGGGGTTGGGTGAGGGGTAGGTCAATGGGTCACGGACTCAAGTAAGTGACGTCAATGTCAGACAGACTTGTGGGACTGTCTATGATATGACAGGCTTCGGCCAAGTGTGCTGCAATCGCGCTTGAGCCTGGTTTCTTTCCACTACCACTCAGAGATACGAGATTGTGTTAACGTATCCTGTTCGACAAATGCCTTGTCGTACGACCAACGTATGATGCTCGGCACGAGCATACGAATGAGTACACACAAGAGCTGGTGGTAGAACGTGGCAATTTGTCTTTCAAGCAGAATCTGACAGTGGGGCTGGAGTTGAAGCTCCAACATAGATTAGCGGCCAAGTATGTCGTATCAACGGAGTTTCTAAGCCTTCTGTTGATTAGTTCAGCAAACGAGTCACCTTTGAATGGAAACCTCAAATATACGGGCTTCTTTCTAACAGAAAATTCCGTAGGTTTGGGTTTAACGGCTTCCGTAGTCTTCAGTAAGAACCTTTCAGGATATCCGTTCTGCAGGAATGTGCGTCCCAAGAACCTTAGTTCCTCTTCTAAGCATTCGGGTGGGCATATCTTCATTACTCTCTCGGTCAGATATCTAAATAGATTGCGTTTTTGTTGCAACGAAACGAAGCTATCAAGGTGAATATACTGACCCTTCCACGTTTGCTTTCTGTGGACCTTGCCTTTTATATATCGTTGATTATTCTGGAATTCCATAGGTGATGTCTAAGTAGAAATGACAGGGAAAACGCAACAATATTTCATCCATGGCATCTTGTCAACTCAGTTATGACTTAGAACACAGATGAAGAACAAGGGCATGGCTACCCCTAGCTTGATCAGACATGAGCGTTAGAACGGTCAAGATTGAGTTCAGACTAATCGGGCGACGATATGCTTATAGTGCATTCACTAGCTAGCCGTGAGACAAATAAGAGCTGAAATTGTGTGAAAATTAGGAGCAAGAGCGTCATAAATTAGGGAGAGAAAATAAATTAAAATTAAAATAAATAAATAGATTTCTCCATCGTCCAGGCGCCTTAAAGTTTCCAGCCAATTCGCCTGTCGTCACACTTGGCCAATATCAAGTATGACACGTCGTTCGCATCGCAGACTAACGCACAAAATAACCCCCTCAGAGGCAGGTGAAAAAGCATCACTTACGTCCAGTTGTTCGTACTACGTAAAAAAAAAACATACATCCATGATGATATTTCGTGTCATTGGTCCGGTCTTTTCCTTAAATTCAGACATCTAGGAACTAGGTCACCATAACGTCATCCGTAAACTTGTAGATCATGTAAACGAATGATGACACTGCTTTTTAACTCCACCAAATTTGAAATACTGTCCGGTTGTGAATTTCCACTGAAAATGTGTATGTTTACTCATAATTTTTGAACAACAGGCCTAATCGGGGGACTAGTTCGAGCCAAGGGACACTTTATTAACTGTAAGTTTGACAAGCGCTATTGTCTAATTTTACAAAAATCTATTTGGAAGCGACAATTTCACACTGAGGCAAAAACTTTCCGATTCTCACCGGACACAGACACTAATGTGAAAGTGGATCCTTCAGGTTTACTTGTCCAAGGCGTTATTTTTATGCTAAACGTACGCAAGCCCCACTGTAGAATCGTAAGTCATAGCATAATGCCCAGTCAAATATTAGTTATATGCACCCAGGAAACAGTATTGGTCACATTTAGTTCCCGGATTTTAGTCGCTTGTTAGAATGATCATTTGCTCCAAATTTTACATTAGGAGCCAAGATTAAAGTCTTATCCTTCTGAAGGTCACCTAATCGTCTGTAACCAGCATGCAGTTATGAAAAATGAACGCTTGCATGGCGGCGAAAAAAGCTCTTGCATTCAAGTGTAACCAGTTGAATATATGTTTGTAAAAACATTGAAGAAACACACTGGTCATATTCACGCAAACTAAATTTTTTCTCATTGTTTTACTGTATTGTCAGGTTGTGAAAAATGCCTTCTGTGCGCAATGTAGACGTTCTTCTGTTTTATTCCAATTACTCTTCAGTTTACCACTCAAAAAGTCATATTCGCTTAGCAACATCAACCAATGTCTCATTCTCTTTCAGGTTCTGTAAAAGCACGCTTGATAAATTTACTGTTTTTAAAGTTTTTACTTTGATTTGAACTAAGCTTACGGGTCTGTGAAAAACATACATGTGTGCTTTGTCAATAAAACTGCATGCGAAATTCATGCCAGAACAGATAATTACAGGGTCCCAAAAAGAACGTCATGCAGTGGATTAATTGGTGGGATGTAGAAGAAATCAGTCGTCCAGCCATTTTTTGAACATTCAAAAGGTACGAGTGGAAAAACAGCACGATTCAAATCGGTAACCAGCAGTACAGTGTGTATAAATTTTTGGAGGTGAATTCGACCAGTATAATTAGCATATTTTTGGCTTCCTGTGGGACACGAACTGATACATCCTGAGACTGGGGGTCATTCATGCACAATGCTATCTATTCTAGGTTATAAGTAAATTAACCAGGTTCCCTGGGACACCAAAAGTACACTTGTCTGTTAGTTGTGCTCGCTGTGTCTTCCACAACTACGAACCATGCCCACACAGCGGGCTCAATTTACCGATTGTATATCAGGCAGATTTGTGTATGTGTCCTAAAATTACGCCCAAAGTAGTCACCATTCACTAACCTGTGCTGCATTAGAATCAGGGCCGGTACTTGATCGCTAAAGCTCAATATTACCACTGAAGTTTACTCTCGTAGGTCTCGAGAATTCTGTTTCCCGGTATCTCCTCCTCCACGTCATATGTGGAGGAACGTTCCTCCACAATGTGACGATATCCCAGCTATGCTGCCAAGCTTGTGGAGCACGGAAGTAAACTTGACCAATCCACTGATTTATAGATACTATGATGCACATATGTCTCTCCTATGATGTGTATCCAGAAATGTTATCGTTGCAAGCTGACGAAATAGCTGCATGGAACCTGATCGTTCGGTCTAGACAACGTTACTTGTTGAGCTGTTCCAGGAGTTATCGTGGAGCATCGTTTAGAATACTGATCATATAAAAGAGACTAATTCATTTCACTCGAGGTAGACGAACGGAACGCGTGAGGGGACCACAAGAAAAACATGTTTTTTATGGACCGAAATTACGGTATTCCTCATATTGCAAAGCAGTGAGCTCACTATACGTTTCTTTGTGACGGATCGATTAGGACGTTCATGGATAACCAAAATCTGGAACCTCGAGTTCCCGCGTTGATTTTACTTTTGATGGACCGAACATACATCACTGGGATTTGGGGATGGTGACCCACGCCAGGAAGCAGGCTCTATATCACTCGTACCTCCTCAGTTCACTTCCGAAATTGCGAAAAACTTCTGGGAATATTAATATCTGGTCTGCTTGTGACCACTCTACAGTTTCGACCAAGCCAGCTCAGAACACGCTTTGGGAAATGTTCATATGTAATCGATTTGGGTGCCTGACGCTTTGACTAAAGGTAACCAGTGTCCCTAGTCAAACCAAATTGAACAGAGTTAAAGATCTGATCAAAGTGAGGTGTAAATTGCAAACAACCGAACAACGGATTTGATAATGACAAATATGACGCATAAGAAGAAATCAAAACCAAAATCGAAAGCTGGCTAGCAAACGAACAGGATTACTTATCTTTCTGTCAGCAGTTTGACTAGCATTCAAATCCAACCTGACCGTGTTACTAATATTGTCCCATCTACTTGATAATTCGGCCATGACCGTAAGGGTTGAATAGCCGGGCGCTCTTTGAGGCTACTTTGACAGTTGATTGTGAGGAGTAAAGAATACGGACTTTCTTTTTTCCTTTCTGTTTTTAATATTTCGCCGAAATAATACGTGCTGTCGGTGGTCGGATTTAGATAAGAACACATGTAGCAACGTATCTCGCTTGAAACCTTTATCTGGAGAGTTTTCGACATGTTTCACCGTAATACCAACTTCAAATTCGTCCGAAATGCAGTTTGAGCCATTGAAGTGAGGCATTGGCGCACATGGACCAACAAGAGCCCACTTTCACAACACCAGCGCGGTAGCCACTTCAAGTGTATGCAACATCACTGGAATGTGAGTGAACTGAGTCCCAAGCTTCAGGTTTACTTCAAGCGTTATTATGGTTTTGACCGAACTACTTAATGATCACAAAGTAGTTAAGTGTTGAGGGATTCGTCATGTGGCTCGAACCAGCGCTTTACTGTACTATTCATCTGATTCATCTCCAATAAGTACTAGCACGACTGTTGGACCAATGCCCGGACAAACCAATGGCCAAGCTTATTCCACACAGGCAAGGAACCCAAATTTTCCAGACTATGACAAGCGAAATTGCCCGCTGTTCCCCACCGAATTCTGTCAGGGACCGTAGTTCTGTGTATTGTTACATAATATACATAATACATACATACAAACATACATACATACATACATAATATACATAATATATATAATAAGTCGAGTGGCGTGAAGTTCTGTACACTTTTGGGGAAAGAAATTTACAGTGGTTGCCCACGTGAATGTGACAACATTTATATATAGACCAAAACTGTGTCCGGAATTAGCAGCAGATATGCTCTACTCAAGTACAGGAGACGTGGATTTATTATGCAAGTCAAGTAACAAAAGAACCGTTTCGGGGTTTATAGATATAAAGCTAGTGGAATTCATGGCAAGGAAAACGTTGAATTTGAAGTGGATGCCCCTTCATAGCCTTAGTAACGGGTTTGGTAGGGTGATGAACATGGCGACCGAGAATTCACAAGACAAACCTGCAACCAATTATACTAGCACGCTCACCAGAAAAACGGGAAATGAGCTAGTGCATGAATACAGAGGACCCATAAACTACGGCCTAATATTTCACTGTTGACCAGTGAAGAGACAATTCAAAGAACGAAGGTGCTCATTGTTATAAAGTGGATCCAAGTAGCCGTAAACTTGGGAAAGAGAGGTTCTTGGCATTGCTGGACGTTGAAAATGAACAGTGCTCAGTGAAATGGCTAACGAATTCACTCAGCGCACGTTTGTACCCGCGGATTTTCTTCAATTACGCACAGGCTTCAGGCAATTACTGTATCGTCAGTGCACTTGAAATGGATACGAAAATTACGGAGGGGGGCACATCCCTTACAAAGAGAAGAATAAAGGAAATAAATGGCCTCTTGGCTGACACCAGCGGTATTCGGCAATATAGAAGTGGCACAGCGCGCATGTGCACACTGCACGGTTTGTAAACTGACCTCCAGAATTTCTGTTCGGCTTTTTCTGTTGGTCACGTGGTTAAATGCGTCGCGATAGTAGTTGCTCACGTTCCAAGCTACTTAATTCCTTAAAGTAGTCAATGGACAGCAACCGTATAACATTTGCCTATTTCGCCCAGTGTTGAAATGACACTGGTGAACTACGTATGCAACGGTGGCCACTGTTTAGTGAGATGAGCGATATGCAAACTGGACAAACTTGGTTGGAATCTCGATTCATAAATAGACCATCAGGAATAATCAGATTTAGAATGACGAAATTACAAGTGACTACCATACATATCGTGGTCAATATCTTCGGAAACGGTGTCACAGCATCTGCTAGCCAACCATTAGCATTATTATGATCTTCGTGGAAGATCAATAAGTAAGTAGCTTAAAAAAATAGTTACCTGAGTACTTAAGCACATTGTCTGAAAGTGGGTTGTCCAGCAACTCTGTTTTACCAGGAAAAACGAAATCGTATTCTTATGGAAGGAAAAACACATTCATATAACGTATCGAGAAATTAACTAACACAGGTGCCTGTACTCCCCTTGGCCATTGAGCAGTTGGTTGGTTGGTTCTCAAACACAAATCGCTCGAAAGACAGTCCGTTGCGTGTTCCGACCGATAAAATGAAGCACACAGTGGCGTTGGAAATGTGGCACCAGTGTCACACACCCTCTACACTCTCGAGTTACGCGTCCTGCGAGTTCCGTTAGCTCCGCCAAAAGTCGGCTTCTTGCATTGATTTCGATTTGATGGTGAAGCGATGACAGTTCCTCATGTTTTAATCGGGCTTTAAAACCCCAAGCTGCGCATTCACTTAAGCTTGGTGAATCTATGTGTCACGAGCAACTCCAGCTGGATTAGACTTCAAAGGCATTTTTTGCAGACGACCAGCGTTGTCTTATTTATGAAATCGTGTTTGCCTTCTACTAATGGACAACAAGTTAGAAAATAACAGCATTGTTAAGTACATACTAGGTGCTTCTCGTGTGATCGTGGCCATGAAATTGGGACTCTCCTGTAAAACACAGGTAAATATAATCTATTTGCGTTTTCGCATTTCTCCAGCCAAACCCACAGTATCTATTGGGAATAGTTTATATTCGGGTGACCTGGTTGTCAATTGTGCCCGGGCTCGGTTGTCAACAGCCCTCCTCTAGCAACAAAGTTTCATTGTGATTCAGTTTTAGACGCGAGAAGGTCATATAAACTTTCCATGAGCTCGGAGTTTATAGTATCCACCCAAAACCAAGTAGGTTGAAAAATTTAGTCATTGGCCTAGATGCATATGCATCAAAAACCGAAACTAATCAGCCGACACAGGTTTCCAACGACTTCACCAGTTAACAGTGACAAAAATGAAACAGTGAAGATTTGCCATAATTCGTGTCATAATTAATGGGATGGAATCCTTTTCAACCGACCTACCGAAATGTTGAGTCACAGATCTGTCTGTGACTCTTCAAATTAAACTGCAAACAAACCAAAACTGATAAAATAAAGTGCGATTAAATGCACAACTGCGAAGGGCCACTTAAATCGCACATCTGGTAACCAAGTTTCGAAAAAAAACTAACGCATGTCCAACTGACCTTAATAGCAGAAAATACTGTAAGTAAAGTTTGGGAAATCCACCACAGCCGCGGAGGTTGTGTGGCTACTCGAAGTGCATGTCATTGGAGGACCGCATTCGTCCGTCATCCACTGTTCATTATAAACCATCGGTGAACTTCACGAAATCAGTCTGTTCGATCCAAATGTCACACTTTCAGCAGTCATCAGACCAACAAATCGTTGCATCGTTTTCTAATTCAGTTTCAGATCTGGCAGTAATCAGCGCAGTTTGCGAGGGGGGTTAGTAGAGTTTTCAAACCTCTGGAAATCGACTGATGATTTGAGCGACATGGGTAAAATAAATAGCGAATTTACCTATGGCTTAACCTCAGGGTTAAGCCTGCTCGTATCATGTAAATGGGCCTAACTCGCTTACCCAATGAGCACAAAGAAGCACTTTCCGATCCTGGTAAGTTTAACAAAGGCAGGCGTTCAATAAATGCGAAACATGCATGTGAACGGTTTCGATTGTAACGATTTTTCTTTTCGCGTACTAAGGTGCGTTTTCGAGGCAACTGTGCAGATTTTGTTGTATGGCCTTGGAATGCCCTCCAAAGAGGAAAACTAATGTACACGACAATGTATAGTTTGTGATTGAAGTCGTTCCAATAGAGGTTAGCTCCGCTCAGCAGTAAATAAAACGTCTTTGGAAGTTTTCTATGGACAGTGGGTGTCTAATAATTATTTTTCGACCCAATTGCAGGAACGCGAACAGTGCAGTTTAGAAAATGCACTTCTTGCCCAGGAACAATTGTTGCGCCTGGTCACGTGGAAGATTCCTGGGTTTTAGGTCACGTGCTCACTGAATTCATTGGTTAGTTGCATAGCCAAACAAAAGTGCACCAAAATCTAATGAGTGTTTTACGTGCTTGCAAACGTGAGTACCTGGAGCGCTTCCCTGGATGAGGTGGGCAAGCACTAGCGGGTGTATGCGACTACCTAGACCGTAAAAGCCCTTGCTTTAGGGAACGTCTACGAATACTTAAAGTGGATAAAAGGGGTTCGTAAGGTCTATTCCAGACATTACCTAATTTTGAGCCTACCCAACCTATTGCTGTGTGATCATCATTTTTCAAAGTGCATGCTAAAACAATATTCTGCCGTAGAGGGAAGAATGCCCACATCTGTCCTTCATATGAGATGTTCCTGGTTTTAAAACGAACTGAATCCCAACCACCCACGAATAAGTATTTAAGTAATTGTAAAAACCTGCTTCTAACATCGCCCTAATTTCCACAGCAAACGTGGACAATGTCTTTTAGCTAACTACGTATCACAGTGTTAGGCTTTTTTCAATTCTAACGCTAACCGAATTCTTCGGAAGAAGTGTCGCAAGATGGAGCCGCTGCTATCAGCCAAGTTGCACAGGAACGATAGCATGTACGTGTAACATTGCGCAGCGCTGAGGGAATTTGTAAGCATCATCGTCTTTATAAGGCCTCGGATCTCACCCCACGTTAAATGGTCGTCATATCCAAAGTGACTGCTTTATTCGATTGCAACATTCCATGACTGAATGGGAACATCAAGGCGACAAAGGTTTGTTGATTTGATGTATATGGGGGTCTCGCGGGAGGTGTAGTGTTCGGTTTCACATCACTCTCGTTTTGAACATTCGTCCGCCTGTTCTGATGCAGTTATTCGTGTGTATCCACATCGAAGGGGGCGGGGGGAAGCACTGGACTGGCTGTCCAGCCGGTTTCAAGCGTCTGTGGTGCTAACTGACTGGGAAATCCTGACAAGCGGGCCAATCGTCACAACCAGGACAGTTACTGGGTCGTAGTATCGATGATGTGTCGGGCATACTAATCACATCACTCAAGTGCGAACACGTTCGCCTGTTCAGACGTGAAAATTCAGATGCTCCAACGTGCGTTGGTGCACTAGTGGTTATACGCTCCCCTCGCATGTCAGGCGTCCGGAGTCCAAATTGGGTATGCACTGCTGGGTATGCACTGCTGCTGCTAACAAGAGCGAACTCGAATCCGGTGCTTCCTCTCCTTTGGTGTGGATACACATGAGTAATTGCGCCAGGACGGAAAGATGACTGTTCAACACGAGTGTGATGTGAAACTGAACGATTGTTGATTTATCTGTGAATGGTTTAGCCATACTTACTGCATTAAATATACAGGCATATAGCTGGCTTATCATGGCCCGTGAATTGTTTGAGGCAATTTCATTGTGCGACATTCATACAGTTGCCTAATATATGCGTAAAAACACTTTGGAATGTTCGATTTGCAATATTTCCCAAATCAGTATCGAAAGAATTGTGTTTTGTGGACGAGATTCTCCGACGATTCGGGTGCCGATCAACAGACGGAAACAGGTAATTGCAAACATTCGAATGTATAAGCTGAGCGAGATTCGGTAAACTGAGATAGAGACCGTAAAGTAACGACTATTCAAATTGTTCTACAATGCATCTTTTTGTAATCGTTTTTCTCCGTGTTTCAGGCATTATACTTTTCCACTATATACACTTGCTTTATTTATATAATAGCCACTCAAAAATGCTTTCCAAGCGGTGTCTTACGCTAATCTCATTTGCCTGGTCACTACCGAATTACAACCATGGCAAATACTCCGTTGTACCACTTTTGTTAAGAGCAACACATCTGCTATTAGGTCTTGATGGGTTCAGCAGGACAAGTGAATAACTGGATAACACGGAGCTTAGAACCAGACATTCGGCAGGTAATTCTGGTACCGCGTAACACTTTTTTGAAAGTAGTACTCTGGTGAGAAAATGATCAGTATAGATGATATACTTCTGAACTTTCCTGTGGCAAGCGCCTCGTCCATGGATTTTCCAATATTTTACGAATGGCTTCACCCAGTTAAACAACGAGTTATCTTGAGGTGAGAAACGGTCTTGAAAATTTGAGGCATGTTATAATGTGGCGTCTGTTACTTGTAGATTGTTTGATCAAGTGCAACGGAACATCATGGATTACATCCGAGCGTCTCGTCATCCGAATCGATCTGGCTAAAACTCCTGCATTCCTTGTGAAGATGTCCTCAAAGCGGACCCACAGATTTATCATAAAAGAAAAAACTGTAACTTATTAAGTTTTGCTTCCTTTTCCTTGTATGAATACCTTGCCTATTTTGTTACTCTCCCGCGCGTGCTTTTGGAATAGCATTCGGACTAGTTCATTCCATTAAAATTTCAAGATGTGCCACACTAAAGGGATGGTGGTGAGTGAAAAAGAATTTGTTTCGAGTTTTACGAGGAATGTTTTGAAAGGTTCACCAGATGGTTGTGACAGTGCAACTGCGCCTTCTAGGGTCCAAAACACGCATCTGCCGAGTGGCATTGGATCAGGTAATGAGTCGGAGACAGCTACGGAACCGTTTGACTGAATCCGAATGCCCAAATCTTTTTGGTTTAATAGAGCACTTACGGATAAATATATATCCACGCTAGTTCTACTCATATGGAGCTAGTAACGATAAAAAACTAGGAATGCTTGTTGTTTGGTTGCAATTCGATAAATCCCAGTTTGGATGAAAGTTAGACTATATTTGGAATACAACAAAAGTTCAGATCCATTGCGCGTATACGATTCTCTCTATTTCTGGTTGCTTAACGCAAATGATGTCTCATCCTTCCCAAAGTAACATAATAGGTCATGTAAATTAAAAAAGCTCTTTCAACTAAACGCATATCACTTAATCATGGCGTTAGCACTGAGTTGAAGTTTTCTACCATTAATACTTGAGGTTAACTAATCTCACAATGTAAGTTTTTTTAACCACTGTGTTATCATATCAACACGTGATTCATTCCAGGCGTCTTACCTGAAACTTCATCAGCCCTAGCATTCTTTAAATGAAGCCTAATTGGCTAGCCCAAGTACAAAAACGCGCGCTCATACGCATATAAATGTGTAAGTAAACAAATGTTTAGGCTACATCAAAATCTACTAATGATGTTCGTACAGTCTCTGCTGACCTACCTTTTCCTCGCAAGTCTATTGAAACACGCGCAATCAAGTGAGCTTTTTGTTTTAAATATTAGTAACAGTTTCATCACGAAGTGCTGTGATGCAAACACACCGGAAGAGACGAACAAAACCTGGGAGCTATATGTAGCTGAAAACTAAGGATGTTGAATTTTGAAATATCAAAGGAAATAGCGGTTACAGCTAGTATTCGGAAACAGTCAAACGACCCCGATATTGCCACAATAAAATGATCTCGAACGAAAGGTTTATGTAATCCTACAGGTCAAATCACCTGTGGACTGAATGACAGAATATCCGATTGATGGGTTTAATTGAAGTGACCTTCAAAATAACCGACAACCAGCCGAATGTTCTCATAAAACCCTGCTTTACAAATTTTTATAAGTGCATGCTTGAACTTTAGCCTATAGTTTTTTTGTTTGCTTGCGTATCGCTGTACTGTTGTGTGAAACGAAAGGTTTATGTAATCCTACGGGTCAAATCACCTGTGGACTGAATGACAGAATATCCGATTGATGGGTTTAATTGAAGTGACCTTCAAAATAACCGACAACCAGCCTAATGTTCTCATAAAACCCTGCTTCACAAATTTTCATAAGTGCATGCTTGAACTTTAGCCTATAGTTTTTTGGTTTGCTTGCTAATCGCTGTACTGTTGTGTGACGTGCTTCCTTCAGTCACTCTTCCCAAATTTTCTCATCCTCTACACCTCCACTCTGTTGGATCAGGTCCAGTGAGAGAAAGTAAGTAATTCACATTAGAGAAGCAAACAGTTTTATTAGTTCACAGCCTCTACTACTACTATTACTGCTATCCACTTTCTACTATTTTAGCCTCAATTGTAGTGTCTTCTGTAATCAACGAGTAAACCACAATAACGTGACTAACATAAAAAAGAAAGATTACCCAACTTTGTGTCTAATCTACTATAGACGAGCCAATTTGATTTCAACCGGGACCTCTCCTTTGGAGACTTCGTGAACAACAGTGCAATCAGTGGTACTGATTAGAATAAACGTCTCAGACTTAACACCAATGATCGGACGTTTTTCAGAATGATTATTAGTACAGAAGATAAAACACGTAATATACCATGCAGAGAGCCAGCTTTGGATCTGACCACTCGATGGGACCATATTTCAGCGTAATTTTCATATTTTCTGATGTAAACTTTTAAAACACGATTCACTTTTCCTTGAAGCGGACAAAACAGACTACGGGAGTTCCATACAAAGAACCACCATTTCTCTCTTTTGAAGATTTTTTTCTTGCTAACTGAAGTTTTCAGTCTGTAGAATTTTGTGTGATGCTGCGTTATTTATAGTGGAATGTTTTACAAGAAAATATCATAGTTTTCGCACTTAAGCCCATATCGTGCAATGAAGCTTGAGGATGTTTAATATTTTTGATATTTGATATTTTTGATATTTTTGATAGTGACCAACCAATGTCTCCATTGGGCTCTCGTCCACTAAACAGTTAGTTCATGCCAAAACGTGAGATGCCCGCGCAGATGTTTCGGAGAAATTGCACAATCCATGAAGTTTCAACATGATTCAAGACATTTCATATTCTTGGCTGCCACATAATATCCGTGTCACACTTTGACAGATTCTTGACAGTATCTCTCTAAGTAAACTTCCTTGGACAACCAATACAAGTTTAGTCTCGGGGTCACATGGGACTCGCAACAAAATTGACACCATAGCATAGCCGTTAAAAAGTTTGTGTAAAATAAAAAAACTCATTTTTCAAGACTATCAGTTCAATAGAGTCTCAGTTGTTTTCCTGTCATCGACACTGAATTGCTGAATCAGCCGCTAAAAATTTAAGCGATGCGACAAATATTTACATTTTGTAGAATACCAAGGAGCAATATTGCGCTGGGTAGAGGGGTAGGAACCAAAAACTTGACAAAGAATTCAAGGTGTTGATGTGTTAAAAATAAAAAACACTTAGATCTACGTTTCACACAGGTGCCGAAATACACTGTGCCTCGTTTGTTGTCAGGTTCCTTTAATTCGTTTGTCATATGGTCATCTTAAGTTTATTTACATCTGGTTCTGATATGACCCACAAAATTTTACATTGCCCTTGCTTTCAAATCAGCTACAATAGATATATATTGTGATGCGGTAAAACAATGCATTTTGAACTTATTCAAGAGCATTTGTACCAGAACCACGGGATTCATTGCAAAACATCTTGCTTTTCATCAGACGTAAATGAAGGCATGAACGAATATCCCTGAAGGATTTGCAACCAATAGTTTGGAACGTTTTTGGAAATCGGTGTGAATGACTTTATCCCCATTGAACTCTGGAACTTTTGCCAAGCCTTTTGATAAAGTGCACCATTTTTGCACGTCAAAATCGGTTTGTAATAACGGAATAAACTCATTTGCGAACAAATGTAGTTTTGCGGGAGACTCAGCTAAATGGTTCCTTTAAAATATCAAAAAAAATGAGGGATTCAGGTGAGTCTCCTGCAAAAACAAAGTTGATTGCAAACGGGTGTAGTTCGCTACTTTCGTGCAATTTTGGTTCAAGCAGAACATCATGTTGACGGTAACTCAACGACAGCGCTTACCTGATAAACCCCAAGAAGAGCCAAACTGGTCGTGGGACGTAGATGAATTTTCAACAACCAAATTAGTAGTTTAGTCCGTAGTGGCATTTTTAACAATGCGCGTAATAGCAAAATTCTGCTCTGAAAAGGCCATATTCTGAAAAGAGCTAAAGCACTTCAAAAATTCATCATTCTCCTTTTGAGTGATAGCACGGTAGCTTACCGCTGTCAAATGTTTTTTCCGCGTTCAATATTCAGTGCGCGTCATCCTGAGGGACTGTAAGTTTGAAGTCTGGGTAACCGTTATTAAGCAGCACCTGCTGGGAGACAATGGCAGGTTGGACACACTGTTGAGTTTCAGGGTGCATTCTATTTTTCAAAATAATACTTTCAAACACTCAATGTCAACGATTTGGAAAGCCATTTATATGCGTACTAAATGGGCAGCGAATTGTGATACAGGATGAGAAACTCTCCGGAAATGTCTTAATATGTGAACGTTTGCAATACTGCATCAAAATAGTGTCAGATACTACTATTAGCGCATGCACACCCGAGTGAGTAGTATGGTCGTTTCTAGGGTATATCAAGCTGCAATTGCAGGCTGACAGTCAGACACTGGGTTTACGTGTAAGTGCCATACTGGCCCAAATTTTCTGAAGGACGACTAACTTGCATCGGGCTATCTGGAGGCCGGTAGGGAAAATAACACCTTTTCGTGTTCTTCCGCTACATGTCTGGATGAAAAGACTTGTCACATAACCAAAGCCCACTTAGATAGATTGTGAGAATTTAATATGCTGGAAATTCGGAAAGCAACAAGATGCTCTTTTGTGATGGAAGATTGACTGCAATACAGAAAAATCACAGTATTGCGCACTGAGACTTCAGTAAGCGGAGAATTCATGATCTGGTTTTTTTTGCGTCAGTACATCGTGTCTAACCTCATTGAGATGAATTACCAATCTTTCTCAATACGGTTACAAAATGTTCTCACGTCTGTAGAATCGCATTCGTAATGTGGAGCCAAGAATATAAAGTTCCTAACCAAATCAGTTTCCAGTCGCCTTTAGGAGAAACGCGCAACGAGTTTATTGGAACAACTAAGTGCAATCAGTCTGGCGTGCACAAACATAACCGTAACATCCAAATATTCGAAATTTACAAACAGTTTCGTTCCATAGTGATCTGTCAATTAGTGATTTGGTTAACTAACCACGCACATCTTGGTTCGTTCGTAAAGATGATGACTGGTAACAGAGAGTCTCACCAGCCGCGCTAAATTGACGTCAGTTAATGATGAAACCGAGTGTCGGATGCAGCCGATGATCCGTTGACCCACACCATAACTGTCGATCCAGAGTCATTTGATTTTATATATTGATTGTAAATGCTTTGAAATATACAAGTGATTTGAACGATTCGCGGACCCAGAAATTCACGGATCCCTTGCAGAAGCTCCGCAAAATTGGTTTGATAAGATTGACTATAAGTTGTCACAATCGGGTGCCAACTCGAGCTCAGACTTTTAGCGATTTGCTGTATGCCGCACTAATAATTAATATTACTCTGTTTATTGTCGCGCCCAATTTTTTCGAATCGGGTCACTTTCATTATGACCTTCTTTCATGAGCGACATTCTGTGAACGACGACGAAGAACCGGAATTGCGATTTTAATTTCCTCCGCTGATTTTGTCGCACATGACGACTACTCGCAATCAGGCCATCCTTTGGAATACTATCAAATTAAATATTCGACCACATTGCAGTTGACTATCTGCAGAGGACAATCAATCGTAGTAAGTCACTGCTTACGTTTCAGCTTTTTTAATTTACCAGCAAATCCCGATAGTCAAAATGTTAAAATCTGCTGTATAATGGCAACCTGATTGATTAAGTGTTTCGGTAGTGCGATAGTGGAATAATCATTATACGTTCCATTACCCCCTCAAATTAAAGTTCCTCAATGCAATCTAACCTCCATAATGATGCCTTTACGGGAGAGGGGAATTCAGACAAGAATACTACATATAGAGTTGTTACATAAGCAAACTTCAAAATATTTATCAAATGATGTGACTGGGTTCTTTTCGTTTAAGACTGTAACAGAATCTCTGGGGGGGAATGCACTAGAGTCTCAGATTGTACTAATTGTGAAGCATTTGCAGATCTCTATTCGAAGTACCGTTGCCTATTTTTCGATTTTAGTGAAGACTTACGCAGACAGTGGTAAGTGTGTTTTATTTTAATATTTTTAGTCGACGTGACTCCAACGGCATGTCAGGTGTTGAAAGGTGAGGATAGGTTGAATATAATCGTGTCACAATTGGCATCACACTGAGAATCTAAAGCACTTTTAAGAAATATGGCGACATTTTTTATTTTCAAGACTCTTCGGGTTAACTAGACCCGTCCTCATAAGGTGGTCGTATAAGCCCGCACTAATGCTTGATGGCGCTTACGCTCCCTCAGCACTGTCAGCAAAATCGTTGCCATTCAGCTGTTTTAGGAATTAAATAACATCCGCAGTTCATATCTCACTAGATCTCAGCTGGGTCAGAATCGATGCATTGCTCAGTGCGGCTCAAACTCATTTTTTCGTGCGCAAGAGGCAAGTTAACCAAAGGATGCACGAGGAATGCGATATTGCCAGATTCCAGGAGCCGCCGGTGTGCGAGGGATCCACATGAACCCACGAGCTTTAAGTTTCCACTGGGATATATCAAGTTTGGTGTATATGTACCCATATTTTCAAAGCTAATGTGGGTTTATGAAGTACACCGGTAAATTACGAACAACTCTATTGTTTTCAAGTATCCAGAAACATTATTTGACTCAACGAAGCAAGCTTCTGTTTATAAGTTTTTTCCGACGCGATTTTACAGACTACGCTTTCCTTGACTTATTTTAATCAAGAATTTCACCTTCACGTTCAACTCAAGTTTTCCTGCGCTGTAGTTAGTTTATGCTGCGGTCAAATGACCCTTGTTTTTTCAGAAGAAAAACATAAGTTGAATATGGTTTATTCGTTGTGAATTTTAGCATTCTGGAGAGCAATAAATTTGGCTGCAAAGTAGACGAATATGCTGCTGCTTGAAGAGACCCAAAAAACGGTCCAGA
>NW_008751921.1:190252-207686 GCF_000715545.1 Opisthorchis viverrini | reverse complement strand
AGCATATATATATATATATATATATATGCTTTTGGAACCCTTTGTGATATAAGCCCATATTAGTTATTTCAAATACCCATCAATATTTTGAAGTGAATGACAACAAGTTCTGTTTTCCATAGAGAATACGATTATTAATCCAAGTATTCCGGATGACTTACTTGAAGAAACTAATTTAATGACAAATTTAGAAATATTTTTACAAAACGTCTGACTTTCGCCCAAAAAGTGGGCATGAAATGGTGGATGGAAAATGGGTAAGAATGCTTTTGATGGCTCATAGGGCAGTAGTTAAGCAAGGACTAAACTCGAAAGGGAGCAGGAGATATTCTTGGCAGTGTCTGAGTTAGGAGATGCTTACAGACATATAACGGTTGGTTACAGGGCGAGCCAGGATAGTGTAATGAGCACGGGATATCTACAGCCCCTTATATTCTGACTGAACGCAGCCGTTCCATTACTAGGTTTCAATCATGTCATAGCTGCCTCACCCAACATGCCTTCGTGAGAGCAAAGGGATCCAATGCGAGCTTTCTTCAGCTGGTAAGTAAGTGGATCAATGCCCAAAGTGGCGCCTTTGCAGTCTGATTAGTTCCACTTGCACCGAGTACACAGCTAAGTAAGAATCAAATTCATCCACTTCGCAAAGAAGTGTTGGGTCAGGAAAATAAATATGATTGGCCAAATCAATCTTCAGAACTCAATTTAGATGCTCTTTGCGGATTTGCAGCTATATTATTATCCTTCCCTCAAATTAACTGCGTTTTCCTTCTATTTTAATCTAAGGAACACAGTCTTCTGCGCCGCAAGTTTGGTTGCGTATACAAAGTAGATTGGATTGAGATGGACGGCCGGATGATTCAAGAGGTCATGTTCCAGAGATATGTACTGGTGATCCGTTGAAAGTCACGGTTTGCACAGATCAGGGTACAGTCTTTTTCCAGAAAACTGGATTGCTAAGTACATTGCGCCAACAGAGACCAAAGGAATCGCTCTGCGTGTGAATCCAAAAAAAACTAATGCAGAGGCTATAGCAATGAGTCTGGTGAGTATGTGTTAGTCCATCAAAAATGTATAGGCAAAATCTGGTGGGTTTCTCTGAAACATTAACTCCGCCCAGTGTGCGTAATCCGGAATGCTGTTTGTGAAACACGACCCCTTGTTTGACAGTCACCATGAACATTTGTTATAGCAGACCAACTTTTTTCAGGAACGCGGTGGTTTCGGCTGATTCTGCAGATAATCATTTAAGGAGGTTTTGATGTCGTCAACAGAAAACTAATATTTTACTTTATTGAGGAGGCGATGATGGTAACAACCCCATCGTGCTGAAAGAAATTCGAACTTTTCGAAAAACGTACTCACTGGAATTTAAGTTGCAACTAAGTATACTTGTCATAGTTAATTTTTGGATGTACTTAACGGGTACACGTTTTGCACGCAAACTTCATCGGCCATGAGTTTACACAACATTTGTTTCCCTCAGAATAACTATTAGTTTCTGCCCTTACCTGAGGCTATTTTGTCTATATTTCTAACTCAAACAGTCGCTATCATACACGGTCTTTTCTCTCCCAGTTGAACGTGTCAGAAACAACTGTAAGTGGATCTTTAGAGATGTCCATAAATAACCATTTTTATTCTCTTCGGTAAAACATTGAATGAAATCGTTATGACTCAACACGAAGATACAACTAACTACAAGATAAATACTCTATCTTCGTACTTATCTGATAAATAATAAAATAGGTCGATTATCGTCATTTGATAATGAGCACTAGAAATATTTAAACAAAGTAGATAAGCTGCAACTGCCACGGTTACTCTATTCATCTTTAGAATACCATTTATGGCTCATTAGTCGCCTCCCTAATCTCATACATCGGTATTCACTAAAACATTTCACTGGCTAGAAAGTACCCATCCAGTTGATTACGTCTTCTGAGAAATAAAAAGAGGGTTTCCATGAACTGGAGTAATTTTCATTGCTAATCGGAAAATACCTGTTCTAATTATCGAAACATTTACTTTCGGCCTTATAACATAAAGCTGGAGAAAGTACATATGGTGATGATTGGTGCCAACATTTGACGGCCACACATGGATTAAGGAGAAAACCAACTCAACACAACTCAGAAAATTGTTTAACATATTCTTACATTATGTTAAGTTTCTTATATTGTAACAAACAATCGGTCGGCACAGGTACTGTGGACCGATTAGTACTTGATTATTGTACTTCGGCCCAAACGATATAACACTGAACGTCTGGTGAATAAATGTTTGTAAAGTGTGTCACATGGAAAGAAGCATTCTTTTGTCATTGGATGGAAGGCATATTCCAATCCGCTGAATGATTGATCAAAAGGGTAGGGTAAAACAAAATTAGCCCGGTGTCAATAAGTGCTCTAACAAGTGGTAAGATACTCAGACAGAAGGAACATCTGGTTTGCCCTCTGTTATGGACATTACGATTCCGTTCCCCGAATGAGTCCCATCTGGATTGCATTTTAATAGTTATTAGTGAAATTAGGATGGCCGCTATATTTGGCAACCTAAACCACTAAATAACATCTCTCTGATATGTGAAGTACGGTGACACATTAACGGCTCCGTTATTAGCCCTGTACGATTCATCGTGGGTCATATATGATAGACTTATATTCGTGATCTGTAGCACCAAACATACAAATTCTTGGAATTTCAAAAGTGAGGAGGCTTAAAATGAAGTACTTATGGTGAAAAGAAGAAGGCCTTTACTGCGGAGTTATTTATTAGGAAATGCCGACCGACCGGTTACAGACTATGGGACAGGGAAGCGAAACTCTCATTTGCATCTTGTTTACAAAAACTGGACATCCAGCTTCTCCTGAACTTCTTAAACGTTCCTGGATATTCATTGACTCCAATCATTCATCGCTCAAATCCAAGCAAATGTTACAAAGTGACTCCACAAATTTCGCATCAGATCTCCCCTTTGCAATAGACGGCAAGCGAAATTCCACGAACAGAACATACTACTCACGTGCCTCCCCATCAGTAGTATCACCGTTACAATGGTATCAATTGGTGACAAAAATTCACAAGGACCTAATTGAGTCTGGTCAATAAGGTCCCCGACGTCACGTTACCTGGTGATCATACGGATTCCGTAAAAGAGATTGAAAGTTCAAAACACTTGGTTGTTGGTCTGCTGGCCGTTCGAAGCTCTGCGGGTTTGACTGGTTGAGCCAAGAAAATTACCTCATAGGAAATCGCGACAGTGTAAGATAATAGATTCAGCACCACGTGTCGATCTTTTTGACCGTTTTATCCAAGGTTAACCTGCGAAAGGGGCAATGCAACGGCAGTTGTTTATAGTTCAGCGATGGTCTGTCTCGTTCATGGCGGGCTCAAACACCACTGATCTCGATTTCGCATGCAGAGTGACAAACCAGTCTATTACCAAGTGCGATACGCCAAACGGCGTATATCTAGATGTACATCACTTGGTGGGTGAAACAGACAACAAAGCAATAACCTGAAAAAGGAGGAGAGCGGTATTACAGTGACATCAAGCTACTGTGCTTCAATATTCAACAGTTTTTATCTTACAAAACTGCACACAAAAAATATTGCCGCGTCAGCATGTTGTCACATAGCAAGCTGATGTGAAAGGCAACTCAGACAAATGCTGTTTTTTAAATCAACCGATTTATTGCATAAATCCTATGCAGGACGTGTTCAACTATGGAAAGCATTTGATGAATGTATTTACGTAATTGGACAGCGCGTAAAGTTCTGCTGTTGCAAACCAGGGAATGGGCAGTTTCTCTGCACTTAGCAGAGGTTGGGTTGGTTTCCTGTAGTTTGAGAACATTCCAATTCTGGTACTAATCCGACTTTTATGCAGTTTGTAACAGCAATCAATTTTTAACATTGCCTGGTTTCATTTGCATGATAAGATATCGACAAAAATTTCAACGTCCTGTCACACTAGAATTTGTTTTTCCTAACGCTCCCAACAACATAGTAAAAAGTATACGCCAAGGATTGGAAACGAGTGAGTCGTCAACCGTAAAATATGTATGTAGTACATTATCCCGCACATTTTGTAGGTTCAGCGTAGATTTAAAAAACGAGGTTATTCTGTCACTGTTTGATCGTCACCATTAAACTCTTATGAGACGATAATCTTATGATCAACACATTATTAGAGTTGCACTCGGAGCCACGAGCATACGTGAGGGCAGTCTGATTCCACTGTGAGACAATATGGTTTGGGCTGCGTACGTTCAGTGTGAGTGAAACCTGATGGATGCACGAACAAACAGATAAAACAACATGATGGTTCCTGAAGTATTTCAGCCAGTGACAACTTATGCTTTTGACTGCATCTTGATGAGTAACATAAATGGATGGATGTCATATGTATCCACTGACATACGACGGTCATATTTGACAAACTGGGTCAACTGGTCGCGGTATGAAGCGGAAACCAGTTAAAGGAAAGGTAAATAAAAGTGAAAGGGACGAAAGCAGAAAGCCCATTTGATCGAAGTTCTCGAAGCACTGCTGGATTTTAGGGATGTTAAAAAATCGAAAGCGACTGATTAGGACCTTTGTCGATAAATCATTGCCAGCCCAGCAAAATGTGAAACAATTAGTGTCGCATTATTGTAAAACACACTTTGGTATCACGAAACATGCTGACTTGATTCAACGGAACGTTTGGTGTGAAAATATAAATCAAGTTCACACGCTTTGCGCGCCAAATCATAGCTATGTGTGGTGTCGTTTAGGATAGGTCCATGCAGTTCTTTCTGTTGTGAGAGTTCCAAATTTTCAGAGATGAAGCGAACAGAAAGGAGAGTGTTTCGGATATGAGTTCATAATGGCCTATGAACCAAACGATGACATCTGAAGGGATGTGGCAAAATATAAAACCTGATGTTGTAGACACACTGGCTATTAGTTACAACGGGCAATCGATTGATTGTTTATTATGCTACGCAAGAGTTCTCAATTCTTGGATGAGGAAAATTACTGGTTTTCTTCTGTTCCGTAACAGGTTACAATGATACGATTTTGCTGCGAGATTATCGATGTAAGTTTGAATGTAACGTGAAAAATATTGCGCACATTTGGAATATACTGGATGAAGCAATAGTTATTAGGCAAAAATGTGGTCACACGTTTGCCTGTATACCTCTGTCCACAAAGTTTGACTCACAGTCATGGCGTCGGTCAGGATTGTGCTTTTCAACGAAATTCACTGGTTTGTTTTTTGTATTGGTCCTCTGCACACTCAACCATAAAATGTACACTCCAGCGTTAAGATTCTGTTGAGGTTTCTGTCCACAGGTGACCCTTACCATCATCATTTGGCCAGTAGCTAGTGAGCTACAAATATAGGCGGGGTGTCATCCTTAAATATCCAAGTGGAGCACGGAGACACACTTGCAATTGAATAAGTCCGCCACCGTTCTAGAGAGTGGAAACCTTTACTCATTTCGTTGAATTATCACACTACTAACTATTTTTCACACTCAACAGACACTCTGAGTCGATGCGAACTCAAAGCATTGCTTGAGAAGAATACAGAACAATGTAAGTTCATGGTGGCTAGGCAAGAACTCGAATAACAACAGCATCAGGAAAAAAACTGTCTCAACAGTTGGTGTTTGGTCTTTTTAGTTGTTTCTTTCCGAATCGTTATTCATTTTAGCTGGGGACGTTATAGACCATCCAGTTTAAAATTCTGCGCTTACACAACCAAATCAAAGTTGCTTATTGTCAAAGAGGCTGGTAGGTTTAATTTTTTCCCCGATGTATCTCCAAATAACCGATCTTAGGTGGAGCGCGAAAAATCCCAACTTTCCACTCAAAGTNGGTAGGTTTATGTTTTCCCCGATGCATCTACAAATAACCGATCTTAGGTGGAGCGCGAAAAATCCCAACTTTCCACTCAAAGTGCACAATTTCCCCAACAAAGTATTATTAATTCGTGGTATTAATTCGTGGAGATATTCAATAGACGTTTATTCCTGTCAGCTGAATCCCGAGTAGCAGTGTGCAACTATTTCCTTATTGTTGAAGATCATCGGCAGCGCACATCTAACGAAACTCACGGAGTTTCACACCCGCGACCGCCCTGCCAGTGGATGATCACCTAGCCATTTTGCCAGAAGTATTTCATAGGTAGTGTGAATAGCTCTCATTTAGAGAGAACATAGCGTCACCCGTTTTTTAATGATTGAAAGCATGTTATGTGGTCAGGTATCGACTGGACCCCCGAAGGACGATGTCTCACGAGGAAGTTCCACGCATTAGAGAAGCGTGCCTGTCTCTGACATGTTGCAAAGTGTGAGTAGAAATGATTACATAAAGACTAGTTTCATTCAGGAATATTCACATTTACATTTGAGTAAAGCACCCACTACATGTGATGGATTTTATGAATTTTTGACAGAAGATATGTATACTGTGAAAAACCGTACAAAATAACGCGCCAGTGTATGCATTCTAGTTCGCCGATCTCGGGTTCGGCTATCATGCAAACCATATACGTGTATCCCTTAGTAAAAAACAACTCGCAAAGTTCTCACGCTGAAATCCTGATAGTTACTTTATCTTGATACTTCATCAGATTTAGTAGGGAGAAGTGAGTCAATGTTTTCGGGAATCACCAATCAAGTCAGTTTTACATCCGATCAATTGCTGTTCATTAGTGTACACCAAAACCTTCTCTGGTCTAGCGATTTCTAATAATCAATAAATTAGCCGATTATTTGTCACCTTGCTTTGGACTTTCGCGCTTTTGTAAAGACCACTTCAGTCTGATGGGAATAAACATTATTGGCGTTAACACAGCCGTTATATTAAGGTGCGATGTCAATGAATAAACTAAGACAGATGGACCATCGGTCTGCTCGTTTACAAAGATACGGTGAGTTTAGTTCGTTCTTTTACGTTCTGCGATACTCCGATGGTTAGCACCAAATTACGAGATATTTTGATAAAAGAATTGACGAATAACAGCGCACTCACTTATTGTGAAAACATTTGAAGGAAATTAGTACATTTCATCTGCAACATTGTCAGCTACGTCGGCTTCGTACGTAGGTTCAGAATACTTGATATTTCTACCACGCAAGGGGTGTTCGGGCAAGATCGGAGCTGACAGGGCGCAGATTACAAGTTTTGGTATTTAACGAAACGTCTACACTTCAAGTTACGAATTCCGGCTATGATGATGCGTATTAGACGGACTTCACGTGCAATCGGTCTGCCGATACAATTATTAAAAAATGTCGACTCTGAACGAAAACTATCCATCCTGATTACCTTGGTCTAAAAATTCGATTCATTTATTATTCTAAACCACTTATCGGTTGTTTAACTGAGCTTATTGATTTACCCTATTTATTTAATTAATTTCTTTATTATTCATTTTTATTCAAATAATTCATCTTTTTGATTTCGTTTTTTCAACACTTTTATAATTTTTCAGTGAGTACGGTGCTTATTGAATGTAAGTTGAACGCTTCTCGGAACCTTGGTTTGGTTACCTGGTTGTATTTACACCAGTTCTTCCATTTTTCGTAAATAACTCGGTTTCCTAGCCACTGGCATTCGAAATTTATGAACAATTGTGATAAAACTTCAAAATTCTAGCCTGTAATTTGTCCGACTGCAATTGATCTACCCCAAGTCAGCTTTGCCAGAAAACGCACCTTTTTGAACTGATCTGGCGAATCAACTTTGCTTGTTCCAAAAAACTGATTTTTGTGTTTGAAATTGGGGTTTATTGCTTTGATTGAAAACAAGGTATACTAGATATCGGTCTCATTTTACTCTAGAAAACCTGAATGGATGCAGAAATAATTAGCACTTTCAGCATTTTTGTCTTACCAACTATATTTATTATCTGTTACGGCTTTAGGCACAAAGTGAACATAACCCAGCAGATCATTATTTTGTGTACGCTGATGATCCGTCGATTTCACACAATCTACTTTACAGTCAACTATTTTGCGGCTGTTTGAAATTATATCGACTCGAAACGGTAATTAGAAAGTTTAGGGTTGTCTTCGAGGACCCTACCCCTGGCCTTTTAGTCAAAATCCTAGCCTATAAGGCCTTTGCTTAAGCCGATGACTCAATAGTTTAACTTGCTGTGCAGCTGGATACGGCCTCACCCGATGAAGCAGGCAGTAAGGTACCATTGTCTCACGCTTGTACCACTTTGGCTTTCCTGGCGTGTTTGCGCCTTGTTGAACAAAGTTTCAGGTATTGCGTCCCGCGAGATCATCGCAGCACTCAAGCCCTATCACCAATTCAAGGTAGCAGCTTTATGTCGGGAGACTGAATTACAATCGATAGATCGATAGAGAGATATGTAAATAGGTAGGTACAGAGGCAAGCGGGCACTCATACAGTCATACAGACACAGTCGGACAAACATAAACTTGCTCAGATACTCCTGCTGGTTTCGGTCAATTTTAATAATGCGTTATGTACCGCGTGCAATGGGTCTCATGCTTTGATCTCTATAGTTACATAATTGAGCCATTTGCCTCTTTTGAAATTAATGGACATTAATGAATCCGATCGGTAGGGTTCCGTTATTTGACAACGCATTTGAGTTTCGTGATAGTCCGTGATCCTCATCTCAATTTGTGGCATTTACTCAAAACATGTCTTGTGAATGCGGACGACCTTATCACATGCAAATTACTTGGTCTGTCAATTATGGACCATTCCTACCCCTGTTACATGCCTTCCTTATGAAATTGGTTCTCAATTTGAGTTGTCCTGTTGTTGAAGTCTATCTATTGTCTGTGATTAATCTTAAATCTCGCAGAAACCAAATCACCATACGTATTTCACGGGGCAAAAATGACATTTCCATTTTTTCATCACATTCCAGTTGACACACTTCTGCACGGACTAACGTGGAGTATGTAGTTACTTTAATGATCAAAAGTAATTTGTTTATCCTAGAATCTACGGAATGATCAATTCGGACTTGGCCCTTACTTGTTTGTTATTAAATAACTTTCGCCATGCAGGTAGTCAACGTACGCACTGCCAACATCATGGGAATATCCTGCCAGTTTTATTTGTTAATCCATTGTTAATCCATTGAGCTGTTAACTGCTGAACTGGAGGTTGTCGGGTTAAATCCCCCCGGAGCTTTGAAATACCCGCACTGTTGAAGACTCCCATTAGGGAGGAAACAACCAATCAGTGCTTCAACACACAATGACTTCTCCAAAAGAACAAAATTTAAGCTAAACAAAGTCGAATCACCTCAAACAACCAAAATGTCATATGTACTTGAAAACGGACAAGTGGAAATTGCATTTGAGAAGCCTGCATTCCAGGAGCCGATCAATCCGGGGCTAACTGATGTGATTTTAGTGAATAAAGGATGCGTGGTGCTGTATCCTGCCACATTGCTAGTAATTCAAATGTCGATCCGGTTTTTGTTGCTCAAACATTAAGCGTTCAAACTGCAAGTGTGAATTTTGCAGTTTTATAACCTGGGCTTTGTGATGAACGTACTGCTAATGGATTTCACTAATTATAATATAGTTACGTAACGGTTATCGACTGCTCCGCAGAGATTAATTTCATGCACGGTTTGGTTGCGGTGATGCTAATAGTTTGGTACACCAATGAGGAACGATCCAAAAACTATAAGGTATTATTTATTAGAAAAACTTCGAAACAGAAAATCCCATATGGTAAGAGTTTAAGAGGATCACTTAGCCAGCCACTTACCGTTTGCTAGCTGGATTTAAAAAGTCTCCATTGACGTCAGTCTCAGTTAAACAATCATTCTTTAAGTCCTGTCGGATGCGCAATGGTTTATTTTCACCCGAGTTTTACCTGGACTTAGAACTCAGATAAATGACAAGCAGTCTGCAGGAGCAAAATTCGGCCTGGCGGAACCACAGACATTTATTAATTTAAGAGATATGCCTTGGTTCAACCGTTGTGGAGGGTAAGACACGAGGCTTTAGACATGCGTCAAATTAGGTGATTTTATCCAGAAGTTGTACTACGCTTTCCTCGGCATATTTGTCTGTATCAGCTGTTATGCATATCCAGAGCGTAGTTCCGACAGATAAGCTAAGCAACTTGTCCGACTTCCACAAGATGAAACTATGTGCTTATTTAAACGATGGATTGCGCACCATTTTCTGCATTTGAACTATATTCGTCTCTTTTTTGTTCAAGTCAGTAGCGCTGCTGACCGAAGTAAGCCATCTGAAATGATGACAGAATTTGTTGCATGTGATGGACAGAGTTTTGCAGGAAACACTACTACCGCAGTCTTAACTAGGCTTATATGAATAAACATGACAACAAAACTTCACTGCCCTGATCTGCAAGCCTTGAAATAACAATGATTGCTACGTGTCCAACAACCGTAAAACATTGGCGCGTATATCCAAACATTGCGACATCCTGTGCATACTGTTTTGTCTAGATTTATGGCTGACAGCGGTATGGTTAAACCTATAACTGCAAACTGTCAGTACTTGCGGGATTTTAACATGTCCCTCATACTAGCGGTAGTACGGATAAACCAGCATAATAGCGTAAAACTGACACGGAAGGTTCTGAAATTCCAGCAAATCTTTCACTTATTCAGCAAGGTCATGGCGTTGGTACCGTCTTCCAGACCATAGTTCAGATTCAACATCCAATCCGGCTGATATAGCGTTATCCTTTGAACCAGGTGTATCTTCTAAACGTTAACTTTATTTCACTTGTTAAGGCTAACTACCACATCTAATCCTCGGAATTAGGCACCACGGGAGCTTGATTTTATTCACGCCTACCCACTTGAACAGAAACTGCAGTCTGTAGAATTGTGTACGCATCCCCCCGGTGGTAGATGATTCTAGTTAACCTATGGGGTCAGCTTGCACGCGTTGTGTAGAAGCATCCCGGAAAAGAATAACCAAGGAGGTCAGCGCCTAACCAGGCAGGGCTATCCGTATTTTTCGGTTAGATGTAGGGAAAAACACCTAGCCCGTCTGCAAGTCGAACTTGTAACCAAAAATATACTCTCAACGTGATTATATAAGGGAGTTGCAAGTGAACGTTTGCTTTGTGGTAGATGTCTTTGTCAATAAAGCTTGAAGGGTAGATGAGGCATAATGGTGGAGAAATTTCTGCGAAAACCCACCCTTACTACTAACCTCCTTAATAATCGGTAGTTAAGCACGATCTTCGAGTCTCCTTCACTCCGAAACTCCTGCGTAAACACGGAATTTCAGTGACGAGACAACAAACAAACCTTTCGATGAGCTTATCACTAATGAGATGCTATTTCCTATGGAGACATACCGTTACCGGTGGAGAACAAGAAGGTTTGATTAAAAGACTATACAGTAATAATAGACAATAGAAAATAATCACCCGCTGATAGAATAATACGAAATATTTGGGCTCTGAAGCACATCAGTTTACAAACTGACCGTTACCCTCAAAACTGGACTCGTTGGCGTGTCTCGTATGTTTTATTCCTGCAACACCTGACACAACGACCAAGGTACTTGAAGTCTGTTTTTCACTGGCCAATAATAGCTACTACACTAACTCGGTTGTCGGTTACATGGAACAGCGCCGTAGCGTTCGTCGCAAAATGGTGCGAAAGAAACAAATGACCTTAAGAGCCAGAGAGTCCGGTATTTTTTTCGCTGAGTATGAATACTATCAATTATTCTAATTAGATCAAAAAGGTGAAAATAGCAAATGAATCAATGAACTTCATTCGTATAACGGCCTTCCACAGATTGATCAATAAAAAGCACCGCTTATCCACATTCCCCACTTGGAATATTTTCACTCTCGTTCAGCAGCATTCTTGTAACAGGCAATATCTCAAGCTTTCGGAGTCCTCCCATAAATTGTATTGTCGAGTAAATACAATAGTCTTTTCGTGTACTAATTAATTATTTATACAACAAATATATGGTTGATTTCCTAGTTCGGTAGCTGTTACAGCTGAGGATGTCAGCAGCAAAGTGCCGCTGAATGTGTGCTCACTTCTATCATAGTTATGCCTGCACATCTGAGATGTGGTTGGTTCGTAGCATCAACTCGTTATGTAACAATGATTCTGGTTCACTGATTGAAGTTCTTTGCACATCATTTCTAACTTGCAACCCGAATTTCTAATATTTTCAATTAGTTTGTACGACGAAGTGCTTTTCAGTAGCCTGGCTAGCATTTCGGGTCAGCTTCCTGAAGTGTAGGAAGATTCGGATGGCAGATCACTCCCAAAATTCAGGCAAAGGCTCCACAATACTAAATCGGCCTTACATTTTGCAACACCTGACGTTCCGCAGCTCTTATCATACTACCTGCGAACCATGAGTAGCTAAAAATGAAGAAAAGCTAACTAACTTTGTGAGCCTTCCACTTAAGTCGTCGGGTATTTGAGGCATTCAGATGGTTGCCGTGATAGCGCGGGAGTTGGTATGCGTTTGCCGCTCCTCACTGGACTTCTAGTAATAGCTATGCACTTGGCAGACTTTTTATAAAGACACCGATGAATATCAGCCCCTTTTCTCTTTTCACTTCTTTGGCAAACAGAATATCGTTCGACGTTTTGTTAAACCGTGTACTGACATATTGCACATTGTGACAAAGGTATCAGCAAACCAAGGAGGGCCATCAACTACAGGGAAAGTTTTATAAAACGGCAGTCTTCGCCTTCACTACCGCGACTGTGGGATACAGGTTGAAATCGCATATCAAGTTGCTACCACAATTAAGTTCGATGTCAACAGGTTTGTAGATACCTCAATGCTAAATGTCCCTGCTTGATATTCCACAGCTCCTGAGTATTTCATTGGTTGAACGAACCAGAACCAAAATAGAATGTTTGCACTCATTAATGCTAAATTCCCTGCTTGATATTCCACAGCTCCTGAGTATTTCATTGGTTGAACGAACCAGAACCAAAATAGAATGTTTGCACTCATTAGGCGATTACCTCTTCTCATTCTTCACCTCCATCATACAATCTTCAATAGGAGTGTCGTGTATTTTTCGTGGTATGGGGACCCATTGCTGAGTTGCTCCATCACGGCATTATGGATTGTGCACCAATAGTAATGAAATGCTGTGAAAGGTATATTTCCAAAGTGTTCCTTGGGAGCACATATGAGATTGGATTATCTCGCACTCCGTCAAGTCAGTATCCTTTACAGGATTATAGCACGTTTTCGCTATGGAACCTAATACTTGTAAGAGTTCTGCAAAACGCTAGGTAGTTTGCTGCCGGATTCATTCGTCCTAGTACTCACCACTTTGGTGCAGACGATGAACCTATTTCACCCGTGTGTTTGACTTGAATGCTAAATTGTACGCAATTGAGGAAATGCGCCCAGTTAGACATTAAATTGATTTAACGAGACTCGGCCGAATATCCTTTGAACACATTGTTTTTGACAGTCTTAAACTGAATACGCTAAAAACTGCCGTGAATGAGGAAATCACCTGAGGTTCGGATGGGTCTCTCGCTAACGGGAACATCCCGCGTGTTATCGTCAGTCCAACAGCTTTGTAAATTATGTGAGCAGATGTCTTTGAGTTCTCTCACGTCTGTTGTTGGTTTCATATTGACTAAGTACTTGCTAATTATATTTTTGCAAGTTAAATTTGGGATTTTGATGAGTGGCTCGAAATGTAACTCAGTCGATTGCCTCTTGACATAGACCCATGCCCATGCTTCACTACTGTTGCTTCCGTTGACGCTCATTCCAGCCAGTCCGAATGATTAGTTTTCAAGGCTAATCTTTCGAAGAATGGCTCTGCATCAGATTCCACATTCAATTGTTATGTTGAGTTGATTTATGTCACCTGATTCTCTTGCTAACAGACGTGATTACCTGTTTGTAATTCCTCATATACTTGTGCTCATTTATAAACCTGAGGTAATTAAATTTAACGTTTCGCGAGTCTCGAAGTTTGTGGCTGACTTATAGGTATTTTGCTTACTATGCCTGTCAGCAAAATGTAGGGCTGTGGGTTTCAGTATAAAAAACAATTCTGGTGTTGTGGTGAGGCGTTCCCACAGGTGAAATCGTCCTAAGGATGGACACTTTTGGGCTTGGAACTCCGGTTTTTGCCATGCTTCGAAAGAAACACTAGCAAGCGCGATTGTTCACTGAGTGTTTGCATGTTCGCCGATTATGGCGGTTATACTGCATTAGACGCCTAGGATGAAGTGCAAATCTTCATGTGAAACAACTTCAAAAATACCGATAGCAATAAATTGCCCACGACTCGAAAATCTATAACAATTTTACCGTAGAGTATTTCGAATATCAAACTGCTTTTGTACATCATATTTGTCACGATGCTGAAATTTTTGCTGGAATTCTCTGGATCTCAAAACGTAACTAACTGTGATCTAAGTACGATCCCAATCGTTTCTTGTGATTGTAATGAACTACACTACTAGGCATGGGCAAATCAGTAGTACGACATCAGTCGATTGAACGATTAAAAAACTGCCGTACTCCCGTACATAATGATGCGAACCACGCTGAGGCCAATCAGCCTCTTATACACTAAACTTGGTCGAAACCACCACCGCATCAACCATCTACTATGAGATTTTTCAGTTTTACTGTTTTACATATGACAACGAGCCCTGTAGTAAGAGTTGATGTGTACGTATTTTTTACTGTAGTGTAAGAATAGCAACCGATACACTCTGACCCTGGTGGTTTGGGAAAAATGATAGAAATGTTTCAATGACAATGCTAAACATACTATACTATTTGCACAACAATCTGCATGTTTGATATAAATCCGTAAATGTTTGTGTGCACGCGTGCGTTTTTTAGTCGAACACATGAAGAGGCATGGTAAGCAAATATTAGTTTGGTAGTGTCTGCTGATACAAAAGTATTTTACTCAGTAGAAAAAAAAGACATTTACAACCAAACGGAGGTTTGTGTGCACAAAGCTGGCTCCAGTTTCACTAAGGGCAGAATGCATTGTCACCCAGGCTTGCAACAATATTCAAAGCGAAGTTTTCGGAACCTCGAAATTGTAGCGTGGCACGTTTTCCAATTTGCGCTGTGATAAAAGCTGGTCTGTCCTTTTGGTGCAATTTCCAACTCACCACTGAGTAAAGTGAGGGATTTCGTGGGTGTTTCAGAAATATCTTCAGAAAAAGTCGCATATTCAAAGAGCATTTACCCGTTACTTTTGGAATAAATGTTGTCGTGGTTGCCCCCATATTTTTGAAATAACGTTCGGATGCTGATTCTGGTAATTTCGGACAGTTTTATGGCGCATTCTGGATAAGACACATACCTTAGAACGAGAGCCTTGGTTCTGTTATAAGTTAAGTATGGTTGTACAATGTGTAGGAAAAGTTAAGTCACGGTAAGCGGAGGGTAATGAAACCCCTTGAAACTTGAGGCCCATTGATTCTTGTGTTATGTAGAAAGTAGACATTTTTGTCACTCGCTGTGGGACTAATTATACAAAAACATTACTGCCATTGTTTGCAGTTGTGTACTAAACAATGACTGATGTAGAAACTTCTTGTAAGTAATAGCGCACCTACAAAAAGCATAGATTTCTGCGGGATATGAATACTGTAAATCAAAGTTCCGGCACTGTAACGAAGAATGACAGGCTGGTATAGTTTACAACTTGATTAAACCAGCTTTTCTGCTTCCAAATTGACCCCAACGTACCAGAAACATTTACGTAACACGTGCGACTCTTTTAATGTTTTCTTGATACACTTGAGGCGCATGAATTGGCTAGTTTCACCTGCTTTTGTAAGTGGGGTCAGTGTGTACCTCTGTAATGCGTGGCATTAGCACCAACCAGTAACAAGATTAAGCGGTGATATCATACATTAATAATATAACGTCATAATATGGCAATGATAGTTAATGTCAGAACAACAGCACCCAGATATTGTACAATAAAACTTTTTTGTTGTAATTGTTGTTCTGACCAATGTTTTCCTTTACGATCTGTATGCGCGTTATTCCGATTACCACGCTAGCGTGGCATTTGTTTACGATTCCTGTTTACTTTCTCTGCCAGTTGATTACGTTTACGATTTGCTTTAAGCAAGTAAGGATGAATCACATGAATTTTTATCTCCTTTAATTTATTAACAACGGATTTTGAAAACAAATGCTACTGTTATTTCCTCGCTTGGAATGGGTCGGATGATATTTGGTGGCTTTGATGTGAAAACTGCTTTCACTTAATTCCACTAGCCGTAAATTGTGCAACGGGGCGTATTGTTGAGTACCCGTGCAGAAATATTGTGATTAGGAGATTCAACAGGAAATACAGTGTTTCAGTGAATCTCAAATATTCAAAAGCAGCACAAATACAATTCGTCCAACGGTTTTATCACTGTAGACTGTTGGTACTCTAATAGAAATATGTTTACTTTATTTGAAAGAACACTAGTCTTTGTTTTACTGTAAAGTCTTCTGCGCCGTTACACTGTTTCACACATTTTTTGAGGATAATCGGATAGGCGCGATCCTCCTTATGTTCCACTTAAACACAGATTGTGCGAAGTTCGGAAACAAGCATTTGTATACCAATCGGCTTTTAACCAAAGACTCAACTGAATCTCAGCTAATTCATGTTTAACTGTTTAGCGAATGAATGTACTGCACAAGCTGGTGTTCAGACCATCGTATTTCGCAGCCACGCACGTCATTTAAAACCAGTTGCTACAGACAGATATGGAGAAGGGCTTTCAGTAAACTTTGAAGATGAAGCCCAAATAAACTAATTTTTGAACAGAATACAGGATAATTTTGTGACGCAAGCATCCCAAAATCGTTTATATCCCTACTATCCAGATTGTTCTCTGACATTCCTCAGACACAACCAGAGCGCAAAACTCTGGCGGCACTCACAACTTAAAAAAACTAGTGCCGTGATTAGTTCGTTACTTCGTTTTTCCGAGACATCATTGCCAACCATAAACGGTATTCACCGGAATAATTACGCCAGAACAGGAACTCGGCCGTTCAAACGAGAGTGGTGTGGCTGTGAACGAAAAAATTAAAGGATGCCAACTTTCACTTCACCAAGACCAGAATGGCATCCATAGATTTGAAATCCCTACATATAGAACACAACCTCCAAGTGGTGTCATCTCACTCAATGAATGCTGAATTTAACAGACAGGAAACGAATTACGGTCAGGACCGTTCCTTCAGTAGACTAACTTGTCATAACGGGAAAAATGATTCACCAGCATCGGCAAGAAATCTGGGACAGGCAGACAGTCGCGTACAGGAATTCGTTGTCCATGCAGATTGTCTGATTGAGTGGTTGGAGGTGTAGGCACCTCAGTATGCTTGACATAGGCCAGCATTGGGTCCCCTCCCTCCCCCACTCTTTTTCTCTTCGCTTCACTGTA
>NW_008751921.1:146910-190170 GCF_000715545.1 Opisthorchis viverrini | reverse complement strand
ACTAGACGAACCTTATGGTTGTACGGCAGTGAAGCATCAGTGGCAACACTGATGTTGCTGTCTTTGATGATGATGATGACGATGTCCATGCATTTTAAAAGGCATTTTCGTAGCAGATGATGGGCTCTTTGACACGACAAAATCCATAGTGATTTGCACACAATACGTTGGATTCTAGATCGAAATGAAATCACGGTTTATTTTTCATGGTAACATTGGATTTTACTTTAGGTCAGTTTGTTTCACACAGCTGAAGAAACAGGAGCAAGATGAGGAGTACAGAATGTCTCGCAAATTTCATAAATTTTGTTATCCTACAATGAGTGTTTTTCCAAAATCAAGAGATCTAATGAGTGTTTTCAAGCAAGATGCTTTGAAATCCTTATTGGAGAGAATATCTTGGTCATCGTGTCTTTTTACAAACCGAGGTCTCCATTTGACGGACCCAGTCTCATCGTATCTTTTTTGCGTCTCAGCTTCAGCCTTACCTATTATTTGAATTGCTTATTGTTTCTACAGAATTTGCTACAAATCCAAGTACACCGGATGTGGCGCCAACATCTTGGCTGCAATGCTCTGGGCCAAAGCAGCTTGTTTCTTCGCGCACTCTTGACGTTTTGTTTTCAGTTTTCAACACTTTCGTCTGTTTTAAAAACAATGTTTTAAAAAAACATTGAATAAATATTGCAGCCAAATGTGGCCTCAACAAAGAATGCACTTGCCAGAGTAGTTCCCATTTGTGGGTAGTATGTAAACTCTGTCGGTAACGGACCTGTTGATCAGCTTACTTGTTCCTTCAGGTGGTCTGAAAGTGGAATTAGAGAGCCAAGTCGACAGGTCTCCATCTATTTCAACGTAATAATCATTTTGCGCTCCATAACGACATTTTTCAACCTCCAAGAATGTTCCTCCTTACGATAGGCCAATACCTGGGGTGTTCTGCTATAAGCTGTAGTCCCGGTCATAATGGCCTCTGCCGCGGATATACGGTTGGATTGAGTTCTGAACCAAGTGTCTCATCTTATGCATGTTGACCAGACCATGGACCTAATCACTCAGTTCAGCAGTGGAAGAAGCCGGAAATTTCGTGTATCCGGACTACGTCCAGTGAGAATCAGCTTAAAGGATAACTCCCTCGCTTACATTGTTAAAATCAGCTTTACGGGGCACTGTATGCATTCACCGTGATTAGACTTGTGTAGTTCGCCTAATATCATGCTGCATTTGGGCGTCTGATCAACGCACACATTAGCAGCACACTTCTAGCAACAAAACGTGACAGTAGTGTTGCACTTTAGCGGAGCAAACATCCAAGCACACATTAGCACACTTCTAGCAACAAAACGTGACAGCAGTGTTGCACTTTAGCGGAGCAAACATCCAGCTAGCGGTAAAGTGACCCTACCAACTGTATGCATATCCTGTTTGTTGACAGGCCAGATAAAGGTCACCGGAAATGCTGGGTTTTTGATGAAATTGTGTCAACTCTCACAGTATAGGCTAGTGAGAACACAGCAGACATGCCTCAGTAGAGTTTTTGGAAGTAGCTCAACATGTTAAAGAGTTTGTTGATATAGGTGAAAGACGACAAAGCAAAACACTGTGAATAAATGTCAGTTTCTTATAAGCCCGAGGGATTGTTGCATGAGGAATTTAAAACAAACGGAAGAAATAGCCGTCTCGACCCAGCTTAATGGCTGCTTATGCGTGTTGCTTCCCGAACCATACATCGCAGTAAATGGAATAAAACCGTGATGTATTACTCTAAAGTTGAAAAAACGACCATCACGTTTTGTAGCTTTCGTCGGACAAACTTTTATCGCGTACCTTAGCCACTATTGGGTTTGGAACTTACTCTGAGGACTAAATACCACGTGTCAGTTAGAGAAAGAGAAATCCGCACAACTGTGGACCTTTAACTCGGTAGATCTTGAGCCTAATACAAATTAGGCAGATAGTAGTAAGCAGCGGTTTGATGAACATAAAGTTCCCATGGCAACTTCTTCGGGTGCTTCACCAGATTCGCTTATGCTGTATAGCTTATTCTTTCAAAGCAAAAGGAGACATGAAACAAACGAACGAAAATACTTAAGTGTGGGCGCTAGAGAAAAACATATGAAGAAACGGGTTGTCCGCTATATACTTCCGATCTCGGTGATAAGTCGGTCAGATGTCAATAAAACATTCAACCATCTGGCACAGGTTGCCTGCTCAATCAAACGAGGTCATATGGAATCAGGGAAACAAAACTCTCTCTGGAGCCCAAGCGACTTCCTGGTTCGGCACTTGGAAAACATTAATCCATCGTTTTGAATACCTAGTGGTAGGCAAGGTTGCTTTCTACATTCGATGATCTAAGTTGAAGAACTCATAACTACAGAGCTTAAGGGACCGCAGAAGTGTGTGATACATGGAGATTCCTTCCTACATGTAAAGCCAATCTATGCTGGAAAGTAGCGGAGCGCTGTAAATTTCTTTTGTCTACATTGGGAAGCTTTTACACAGTGAACAGTATTACAACAATAATAGTAATAGTATAATTGAGATATTGGCTTAAATCCTACTCAGATGGCTAGTTGTTGGCCCTGTGGAAGAAAACGTTCCAGTGTAAATCCAGGAGTGATCGGGTTACGACTTTCCGCAAGACAAATCTGCCGGTCACTTGAGTGTTCACCAGTATACTCTGGCTATTTACGTTGAGTGAGTGAATTAACGTGATTTGTTTCATCTGTTGATCACTTATAATAATTGGGCTTCCAGTCTGTATCCTGATCCGCGTGCGAGGCATGAAATTTGAGCGCTGGAAACAAGCGAGCTAAAACCAGCAGAACATTAAAGGGACCTCACAGGAACTACCTAAAATTGCATATATAATTTAAAGCCTGTTTCGTCTGAAAAGTATATGGCTTCATAACTGGTATTCTGATCTGGATGCATGTGTTAACAAAATGTTCCGTTCACTTGAGTTTCAAACTGTTCCGCAATTCCCAGCAAGATTTGAACTATGATTCCAGGTACACATAGTAATTGAAAGAAGGATCTGCGTTAGGGGAACTGGCATTCCACCGATTGTAGTTCGCCTATTCGCCGCAACGGTCAATACCTGCCAGAGCCAGTAGTGGACCCCTCATGGGATCTCTACAACAAACTAGACGTCGGCATAATAGAAGTACTCAATGGGCTTGATATATACTGAGGGACTAGAATAGTGCTTGGCAGGATTCGAGGCATTTTGGCCATCTGGACGATTTCACCGTCTGACCTAGAGTGGTCACATAAACGGCTCACTGGTGGCACTGACAGTTGTATGTTGGATCAGTTGTGAACCTCAGACACGTAATGCTGAACAAGCGTCCATTATAGCTCGGTCCCTAGAGTACCTGTCCGGTAAGCTCCTGTTCCAATATGCACAATTTCGTTAATTCTTATTTGAAGGCCTACTAAGTGAGTCAAGCAAGGCATTGTTTCCTGCTATGTAGTGAAAGTCAACAACAAGAAATAAAGTTTGGCTTCAGTTTTCCCACGGCTGACAGCTAGAGGTCATGCCGCGTGGTTACACAAAGGCAACACGCATTCCAGTAAAGGCCGGTGCTGGTCGGGTCCTGCGATTCAGAAAGCGAAAACATGAAAGAGGAATTCGAAGTAGTTGGAAAGTGATGAATTGATGAACGATGCTGTATGTGCCTCACGGAATCCTGTGACCGTTTTACATAACGTAACCACTGCAGTCGTGGTGACTCCCCCAAACAATGAATCGAATGACGTCCGTTAATTTGGTGATATTTAGATTGTATGGGTTTGTGGTTGTTTTTGCGATATTTCTACGAAATTCCATATGTTTTGCAATCCCGAGGACACATTGGTCGCAGTCGTATGCACACGTGACGGTCGAATGACACGACCTGAATCTGAGAATCCCACGTAATAAATTTCGAGGCTAGCGGTGAGCCACAAATCATACAAACGAAGGTGGTCGACATGTCTGTGAAGAGCGCCCAGTAGTATTCATTGCTCCAAATATTGTCAATAACACTGCTTAAACGTTTTATCTTTTGGCGGACGTAAAACATCAATTGTTTCGAATGCGGGGTTAACAAAAGTGCTACAGCCTACCTAAAAATATCACTAGGAATATATTCTTTATTCCTCTGAACCGTTTGAAACTAGATGAACTGGTATCAGGTGAAAGGATAAGAGACAAAAAACGTGTTGTAGAGATATCTCGTAGTCTCCTCCTAATCAAGTACCCTACTGTGTTACTGACAAAAGCTGGGCCCACAAAAGCTGTCACCAACTCGCCAGCTCACTTAACAACCAAAAGTCACTTTTCATGAGTTACTTTCGTTTGATCCATTGTATTCACATATGATTGGGACCGTGAGCATTAATTTTTCACGATGATTCTGTTGGGGCTGACGTTGCTTCAAGACAACGAGCGTAAAAGCACCTTTTGGAATGTTTTCCCGTTTCGCAACATCTGCGACAGTATCCCGTAAACGCGGCGATAATTGCTTCCTGTTCGTTGTGTCTGCCCATACCCCCAAGACGATGATACTTTCAAACCAGGTTTTATAGATATTTCGGGTGCCGCTTTGGGTGTGCTGTGGGATCAGATTTTATTGTGGAACTACGGACGCACAAGTAGTTAGACTGTACACAGCTGGGTCTCAGTTCGTTAGTTCTCTCAAACCGGGAGACTCGGACGATGGCGAATGCTGGCCGTATTCGGGTACCGACCACACAATGATTGTACATTAAAGACTTTTGAAACAACTGGAGCTGCCCGACCTTCAGCACGTAAGCCAAACTGCGACACAGATGGACTATATCGTCATTTTCAGAGGCGAATTTTTGCGATTGCAGACAGTCTTCTGTCAAAAATCCAATCAACGTTAGTCAGTCGCTTAAAATGTGCTTACTAACCATAAAATGCAGCTATGCTACAGAAGATACAATATTCTAGAATGCTACTTGGAATTCAAAGAATGGCAATGGAAGTCGTAAAACCCCATATATATCTCGGAATTCGACTAGCTTTGTTGTTCACACGAAGCAAACCCATGAACGGTAAAGTCTAGAAACGTAGTGGCCGCTTTGTGCCGCTTGTGGCACCAAAGAACCGAGGCACCATGTCTCTAAGGATGCGAGTTTAATTATTGTACAACAAAGAGACTGGGCTACTTTAAGAGGACTAGCTGAGATAGCTTCAGGTGTTGAAATTTCAGTCGACTGGAACATAGTGACCAATAAACAGTTTATAGGCGGAGCAGACGTTACTTCACCCAAAGAATGCATCCAGAGTTGCACTGAGTCCTGTTCTATCTAGCGAGTTACCGCCCGTTCAGACGAGTGCTGTTCCCCATGCCTGATTCGGCGTAGCGGAGACCTACAGATGAACAGAAATTAACACATCGAACTGGAATGCAAGTTGTTGTGACACTTTTCTTTGCCACAGATACAATTTGTCTTTCAGTATGGGGTCCTCGTGACTCTCCTTGTACTGGGCTGGAGACACTGAATTGAATGGTGGCTTGTTGGTAGTGTGAGGAGATTTGGGATTTTTGTGGAGATTTCGTCCTGTAAGTGAAGCCAGTCTATGCTGAAAAGCCGAGAAGCGCTGTACAGCTGTTTCATCCTTATTGGGAATCATCAGCAGTGCGCATCTCACGAAACTCCGAAGAGTCTCGACCCTGCGACCTCCTGGCTAGTAGTTTGAACACTTAACCGTTCGGCCACGAGTGGCTGATCAGCAGTGTGATAATATATCCTCTCGAAGTGTGAGGTAATCACTCACTCGCTGTTGTGAATCTTTTCTTCGGCACTAGGTACTGAACCGTGGTCAGTAGCAGACAAAACAGATTGGAGAATCTGCAGATATACCTGACACCATGGTAGACCATCACGAATGCAGCATTCACCCGTAAGCGTAATGCTCTGGAGTGGCCAGGCTCAAATAATCACTGTTCAAAAACTATCTATCTTTCTGTGCTCGGTGTGGAAGGTTTCCAAATCACGTTTCCTTTATTTCTGTATTTCTTTTTCAGACTGGTAATCAACCTTGGGAGAGTTTCCTAAAGTACGGTGGATAATGGTGCAAGTCAGAGACAGTGTTGTGAAGACCACGGCATAGCTGTCTGCAGGCTCAGAAACACACAGTTGCTTGTGAATTTGGGAAGCATATAGGTGAATGTATGAACAGCAAGTCCCAAACTTTGGTCGACTGCTATAGACTACGAAAAACTCATTACAGACCAGGCAATTCTACGTTCGTGTGCGGAAAGTCTCTTTCATCCAACGATGAATAGGTTTTTAAGTGGTTGTTGAGCACAAGTAATTCCCCCTAGAGCGTGTTATCCAGTAAAGATCAACGTCAAGCTTTCATGAGTCTGCCATACGAGTGCGCCGGAGCAGAACAGACGTTCAAAAGAACCTGTGAAATGTGAAAGTTGACCTGGGATTCCTAGTGTTTCATGTGATTCTGAAGTCCGTATGACCAGGTGCAGCATCATGTTAGTGGTTGCACAAAGGGATCCAAAACATCCAGTAAGCATTGTGATCATGGATCGTTTAGTCAACAACATTTCAGGAAGTGGTGAGTGATGGATAAACCTGACTGACAGTTATTTGAACAGCTTGTCTTGTCCAATAGGGTCAGGTTTTAAAACCGAAAATACAGAACCAAAGTGCCAGAATACATGAGACTACTTTTCTTGTACACTTCACTGCCCACAACTAGGAAGGCAAATACCACATGTGAAAAGTGTTAACTCAAAATGGCATAGTGCTGAAAGATGTTATGATGTGACATTTTGATTGTCGTTGAGAAATTTCCTCAAGGAGTTCAACATTCTGCAATATTGTTTCTGTAGTGAATGATCCCGCATGTATACACCGCGGACTTGATTGCATTTTCTCATCCGTTCTTTTTATATTTCTCACGTGCCTGTTTGTTTCCGTTTTTACCCCACGCGCTCCCAAATTTTTATCTGAGCGCTAAACAATTGTTGACATACTTTTTGAACTGCGTCCCGTTTTGGCATTTGCACATGGTAAACCGGTGGGCGAGAGGGGTCGAGATTTCACTCCACTTTTTTTTATAAATCTCTAGCAGAACGTTTCGATTCCTTAGGTTTTTATGTAACCCGCTCGATTTCTGGAGGCAGTCAGTACCCGTAGATTTTGGTATAATTACTAAATGAACAAAACCTCTCTCAGAGCGGTTGGCAGACAGCTCTCCAAGGTTAACACCAAAATGCTCACACGCTGTCACGTGAGCGTGATGCTGCGAAAAGGAGGCCATCTTAAGGATCGCATCATCTGAAGGCGATCTGTGTGCATTCCTGTAATTAAGTTTCACTGAAAGGTCGACAAAATGTTTCACGTGTCTGCGAAGAAAATAAGGCAGAAAGTGCACGATCTGAGCAATCAGAAATGCTCAGTTTGCCTGATTTCGCTTCAAGTCAGCTTAAAACCCCAGAACTGATTCGGCGAAACAGAATCCATAGAGAACTTGCATTAGGAGTACATAAGGCGGAAACGTTGAACTGGATTCAAACTTTAATCGGTATGACTGATTTGGCAATACCATGACAAGCAAGCCACTTGGTCAGCTAGGATGAGATTTAAACTAATCTGTGTTGGGTATCGACCAAGGAATTATGTGTGTTAGGTTGGGTCACCAAGTGTTAAACCGATGGGGGGACCAACATAGATTTTGATCCAGCTTAGGGTCTAGTTCTTCCAGTTCGGTTCACGTGATGATCCTTCTTGAAAGTTATTTACATTTTCGTCCATCTGTTTTGATGAGCTTGTGTCAACATAGTTGTGTAAAGAAAAGGGACTATGTAGACTTTGATCGAGTTGGGACTTCCACCCCCGTTTTTGACAATGATTCTACAAGAGTTGACAAGCACACACACTTACGTGTCAACTTAAATTACCTGAGACCGCTTTCCGTACACTCGCCAGTTTTATACTCTCGATTCCATTCACACTGCGATACTCGGTGTTTTCCACCCCCTCGGCTATCAGCCGATATGGTGTGCATCGCATTACCCATCTTAAAACTTCCACATTCTCCACATACATTTCATGTCCTGTATCTAATGCATGTACAACCATCGTTAAGTAGTTGGCCAGAGTTTGATATTCTTTCGCATTACTTGGTGGTCTGGTTGTCCTGCTGTTTTTCTCACCTATTTTAGCTGAGCAAGTATTCGGATGTTCTGCGCCCGAGACGCAAAATGTCCCCGACATCAAGCCGTCTTTGGGTTTCCAATAACTTAATTCCTAAAAATCCTTGTTTGTGGCACATTTAGCTACCAACTTTATGCAGGATTTGCTCCTGATCAGCATCAACCAAGGTGATGGATTCTGAGGTGCCAAGGAAACTTAGATTTTTCGCCAAAGATCGACAAAGGCCGAATAAAATGTTGCATGAAACCTCATTATGTGCAGACGTTGGCGTACACGTAGACCGAATGAATGGAACGATTGGTTTGCTCGATGGTCGGCACCTATTTGTTTTGCACTGGAGGGCTCAAACCACATTTTTTCCGCCGGCAGAGCGAATCCGATATGAAAGGTAGAAATAGAGGCTATAATTGATCATGATCGCTGAGATTGTAGAAACTATTTGGCTGACCCCAGCAAGTTATAAATGCCAAGAGAACACGCACAACAGCCACGAGACCATTTGTGCAGCATTAAACATTCCGTGGGTGAAGCACAAACAAGAAACCAAAAGAAATGCACAAAATGCGGAATTTTTAGTGCCACACCAGGTTGCTGATGGTGGCCCGGTTTTATTTGTAATGTCCGCCGCCAGTTCATAGAGAATCTGCAGATGCCTACATTTACATTTTGGCACGGTGAACTTACAGGTTTTGGCCTATTGACTGTTGTTTAAACCAACCTTGATTTGCCGTTAAAAACGAGACATATGTGTTCTTAAGGTTGGTCAGTAAAACACCGCTGCTAATGAGCACTCGACATTGCCACAGAAAAGCCGATAGCTTCACATGAACTCTGGCTGGTAGTGCGAGGAAATGAAGGAATTCTGATGAAGATTTCTTCTTGCAAATGAGGAAAATAGATGACGAAAATCCAGGATAGCTGGTTAACTCTATCGGGGCTCAAAAAGATGGTACACATCACGAATCTCCGATGGATCTAGAACCCGTGACCTCATGGCTAATAATTAGAATGCTTAACCGTTCGACTATGAGTGGCCAATGAACAGAGTGATTAGCTTGTAATTAGACACAGTTCTGAAGATTTACATAGTCGTTTGTTGGCTGGCTTCTCCAGCAATCAATTTCAAGTTTCACTCATTTTGTGAAATTATTCTTCCTCTAACCCTCCAAATGACTGTCGATTGTTTGAAGAGATTTGGTGAACTTCAGTCAGGGTAAATGGAGCTTTATCGTGTCTTAACGAGGGTTTGGCATTATGTACCTCAGCAATTCGTGGCTGAACAGCAAAGTGGATGAAATACTTCGGGTTCGCGACTCATTGGGTTTTTGTGAGGTGTACACGATTCCAAATAAGATTGAAACGACTTCACAGTAACCATCAGCTATTCAGCCCGGATAATTAGCTCCAATGACTGGATGAGACCTTCAATAAATTTCCCGAAACCCCTCATAAAACAAACACTCGATAAGTAGCCCCGAGGGATAATAAATGTGAGTTAATTACACTCCTCATAAGCCAGACTTAGCCGAACGGTTAAGGATGTGGGTTACCAGCCAGGATGTCGCGGATTTTAGACTCCTGGGAATTTCGTGACATGTGCACCTGATGATGTGCTGATGATTCCCAATAATGAAGAAACCATTGTATAGTGTTTAAACATATTTCTCTTTTTCACTCGCCCTCTGTTAAGGCTTCGTATTGATGGGTCATTTAATGTAGTAGAATTTACTTTTTTCTATATTTTGATGAGATGCTTCCTACATTAAATAACTTTTCAACACCAACGCCCATAACTGAAACGTATAACAAACCAAGTTTGATTTTTTGTGACGTTGAAGGCGTTGCTCACGAACGAGGTAGACGATGCTTGGTCCTCGGGTTTATTTTTCATCGATACTACTGGACAAATTTGAAGCCTGTTGAAAGTGGTGCACTATAACTCCTTGCAAACCAGCTGCGGTTGAGCTTGAATCTCTCATCGGAAGACCAAAATGATGAACGAGATTTTCACCACATTCTTTAACTTTACGTTGTTTTTTTCACGCACAGGTCAGCTAGTGTTTTAACACTAAGTGAGCACGAACGTCAAGTATGGGTTCAAGAATGCTTAGTTTGTATACGTCGCTATATCACATCGCAGAAATTTCTCACACTTTCTTCATAGGATTACTGAGCATGTGGAACTGATATATGTTGGTTTGTGTGCACTGTTAGATTACTTTGCCTCATCGAACCACTGCTGTGAATGTAGCAGTGGCGGTGCTGGCTTCTGAGAGAGAGAGAATGGAGAATAAAGTATCCGGACTAACCCAACTACTTTTTCTTTCACTGATGCTCGGTAAGCGTTGACCTGTATACTTGCTTCAATGATGAGTCGAACGCTGATGTTGATCACATGTTAAATGATCTCTAATTTATTAGGGTAAATGTGAACCACATGTTCTATACGGGGCTTCTACGTACACCTGCTACAATAAAATAGCGTGCCCTTACGCAAATGTCTCGCTGGAAGACAAGGTGAATTTTTATGGGGCACAAAGAGAGGGCTTCTTCCTGTTTTTTTCCACTTGCACCCTGCACTCCCATGTCATGAAATCCTGGGCTGGGGAATAACGAGCTTGTTTTAAACATTAATGCACCCGATATGTTTACCACCGTGTGTCGGAAGCTTGATCACATTATAGTTTTCCGGTCGTACAGAATCTGTTTCTTGGGATTCAGGTTTTCAGAATGTGTTACAGATTACTATTTTTTCATATTCGCAAACCCAGTCGAGTAACACAATTCTCCAAAAAGACCGAAGTGATATCGCTCTATATACACATCTTGCAGCGTATTATCTGCCTCGATATTCTACGATTCCATACTCCATTGGCGATGGGGAAAATCAATGCATTCTTTGTGTTGGCAATTTCGTTAATGAATTCGGGGCTCAAGACAAATCAAAGGAGTCATATCTAAAACATAGAAGGATCAAGTGTTTTATTCATTCTCCCAAACTCGAGTTGTCAATTTTTTCAGTAAAAACAAAAGGTTAGGTTCGAATGGCTAAATGGCATTATGAGGAAAAAGAGCTCATATTTTGCGTTTCTACTCGAGTTTAGTTTGTGTGTCTTTGAGAGGAATTTGCCTTCAAAAATTGTTTGTTTATTCTACACAGACAACAGAGAGCTTTTACGTAAACAGTGTATTGCTCAGTGATGTGCGACTGCTGCCCGCTAGGTCTTACATCGTTGCCATTTGTTCGGACAAATTCTTTTCTAGAAACTAATGTTACAGGTGAATTTATCAAGACCTAGACTTCGTTGAAATAAAGTGCTTTCTATGTGGCTCGAGGACTACCTAAAATGGAACCTAATAATTGAAATACCGCAGGGCTTTGAGTGATTAACCATAGACGGAGCCGAAATGCCTAATATCCAACCGGATCCGATAGTGTAGCCCACTTTTAGCAGAAAGTGTAACTCCTCGGACCACGTATCCCCAGAAACAAAAACAAACAGATGCAGCGGAAGAATCTTGTGAAGCGGATGGCTTAGTGATAGCTCATGCTAACATTTTTAAATAGAACAAAATTAGTACAAGCGTTTAAGAAATGGGTCTTTCCGCCAAGAACACCCAGACGAGTTGTCAGTGCTCAAAGTTCCTAACGAATTACGAAATGAAAGGCCAATTCTTATCCCTGAAAATCTATTGGCATACACTCAGATACGCATAGTGCAGAAGGCGTACCATATGGTTCTTTTTGGCCCCATTCTAATAAGACAATATTCCTATCTGTGAAATATTTTGTAAGTTTCAAAATGAAGCCTCTCGGTTAGGGAGAACTGTCTTTGGTGTGGATCGTTCTGACCGAGGAAATCTTTGGCAAGTTCGATATATAATTCCTGTTACCTGAAATTGCTGCGAAATGCTAAGAACCGTATGGTTGTGAACGATTTAAGACAGAATACCAGAATACCATATAGGATTCGTGGACAAAAGACGCAGAGAAGAGGAATAAAATGAGCCCTGCCTATACATTAATCCGGATAATATCAAAATACTGGGTGAATATCTATGTCAAAGTGGTTAACTTTGCTCTTTCAAGTTGTACTCACTCCCTTCCGTCGGGGTGTGCTGCTACCAAGGGATAATGTATGAACAAGAGGTTTTCACACGTAGCTTACGTAAAAAAGTTTTTACAGAAACAATAGCAAAACGACCAAAATTGGCTACCAGGTCACACGCGGACTCTTAAACTATATCTCCGTATCAAAATGGCCAAAACGCTGTCAATTCTTATGAGTCTGTCGATTGAGTCTGCCATCTTGGCTCCGAAACACCACCAAAATAACTGATTCTATGCTTTACTTGCTTCTGCACAAGGTGATGCTTGGTATATGACACTGCTTGTTTGTGCCTGTTGTCAGTGGCATTGCAGCATACTTCTGGTCTCTTGGGTGTTCTCATAGTGAAAGGTGTTATAGAATGATTCCCAATCCAATGCAGCTGATTTGCCAGGTTAATCCCAACAGTATCATGTATAAACCCCCAAGGATGAATGCCCCTTTGAGACATGAACAATCGACTTGAAAGTGGCAAACTGACCAAATTCCAAGATAAAGTCAGTTAGCATCGCAGCACGTTATATTCGCCTCGGAAGCTAGGTGCTCGCACTCGTAGATTAAACTACTAATTTCTAGAATACATTCCAGAATGGAGCGTTAAACAATAAGCAGCTTTCGCATCCAAATTTTACGATCTGTGGAAACTTTTGTGCCCAGATTTTTTATGCAGGGACGGCCATGAAGTGTATGTTATGCTTACCGTAGCTACAGAATCTTTTCCTTCGAAAGCTAAGAGAAATACTACAAACTGACGAGCCCAGTTGGGCCCAAGGAGTGATGACTTCCTCACCGAAAAATTTGTGACTGAAACCTCGGCTGAAACCTCACCACAATCCGACCAACAGCAATTTGGCAGCGAAGGCCGTAAACTTGTTTTTTCTAAAACCAGTCAGATGTTTTGCTCTCACCGGAAAATGGTTAGTGAAGGCAAGAGCTTACAGCAATTTTTCATTGAACGGGTGTGCTAGTTTCGTCATCTATGATCCCATGACCTAGTCTATGTACAGTGAACACAGCTTCGGAGAGCGTTGATCTTTTTGCCACATTGCACTGTAGTATCAACAACACCAATCCGTCATTCATCAGTGCTCTAAACACCTCACTGAGTCTGAAAAACATTTCACGGAAAACCTTGGTCACGTCAACAGACTCAAAACAAAGGCCAGACCTGATCAACGAAGGTCCGTTAGGTGAGGCGCTGAACACTGGTTCGGATTCCAACTAAACACTGTGCCGTGGAACAAATAAATGGAGTGTTGAAAGGCGCAAACGTTGATTTTAAACACCAACAAACGCTCCACAAAATTATCGTGCACGGAGAAAGGCAAGACAGTTTCAGCTGGTCTGGTGAGGTCAAATTCAAAGCCTTAAGGAACAGGGTGACCCAAGCACGAAGCTAAGAGGGAGGATACTCCTGGATTGTGATAAGTTATATACTCGGATGCTACATTACTTGTCCCTTACCAAGCACGAGCTAAGAGGGAGGATACTCCTGGATTGTGATAAGTTATATACTCGGATGCTACATTACTTGTCCCTTATCCCAGACTGTGGCCGCCCAATGAAGTTCTGAAAATCAGCATCGGTGTGCAGACTCTCAATAACAAACTCGATGAACTACGTGGTACAGTCCATGGTTTTACTGAACAATGTGGAGATGGTATATCGACAGCTGATTCTGAATCGCGAGATGATAAGTTGTTTAACTATGCGTTAGGACGGTTTGCCGATAACCAGACGCAGCAAACCATATCAGTCGTTCAGCTGCAACACCCTTTCAGTGCCTAGCTGCCATGCCACACGAAGGAGGCCCGAGGGCTGGGATACTGCCAGATTTCCCAGGCCTGGACAGGGGAAGTCGAGAGGTAGAGTTCAGGTTCGAACCACGGATCTTCCGGTCGGTAAATTCGCGATCCAACCACTTGGTCCATCAGCAAACCATATGTGCATAGTGAGTGTGATATTATTTCCAAGACTCTAATGCTCGTGAAATGGACTTTGAGATCTCAAATAGCCTTCCGATTTGCAGCAGTTAACCCATTCCTGTCGTCATCCCAACGATATTTCGCGGTGCATTTAGTAAAACCAGTACAGGCGCACGGTCCGGGTCATGTAATGCGCTATACCAATCAACCACCTGGTTGAAACCTAACAAGCTGGTCAACCCCATACGAAACTGATTAAACGTCACCTTATGGATTGAATTTCTGAATGTTTTATTAGGGATGCGAAGACAAGGATCAGCTTACTGACAACAGCAACCGTTATTGCTATCAACGTCGCAACTATTTTTTTCGGTTTTCCTTCTACACAGACGGGTTAAACAGTCGAGCCTATATGCAAGATGAAACAAGAGGAAGGAAGATAGCCTTCAATAGAACTACACTCGCCTCTGCTCTATAAAATTCATTCTGAACGCTGTATAACGACAAGGAGGAACTGGATTCCACCTTTAATCTGGGTACATATGATCAGCATTAAATATAGTTCATCGGCTTGGAACTCTGACCGCAAGCTAAGTCTCTTACAGTCACTCAACTGGCCCACTTTGGGAACTGCTGAAGAGACGTTTGCTTGTCAGTTATTTGACTAGATTGGTTGACGCCCCAGGTGGCGACCAAGTGAGAGGCATGGCAGAATTTCCGATTCATTTAACCAGATGAACGCCTCCAGTCTGCTGAAACAGTGATGGCACGTCCACCTAACATGCAGCACGTCCGACTACAAATCTAGGTTTCGCGTAGAATATGCAATGCTCATGAGCTCTACCAACAGCGAAGATATGAATCAGTAGTCCTAATCCTTGGTGTGGACTTTTGCGGGCTAATTATTCCAGGACCGGACGAGCACTGTTCATTCAAGTGTGATCTGTCTGAAAAGAGGGAAATATTTTTCAGTAATTTGGCAGTAATCTTCATGTCACAACCATTCAGGCAACTAAAATTTTACACATGGGAATATGAAATAGAAAATAGGAGTTCAACTCGTAGATGTTAACCGACAATGAGCGCCAACCTTGACGGTTTTATATGCCTTCCTGGTTTAGGTTCACTTTTAACTTAACTAGAACTATGGTAGATCGGAAATCCTAGGAAAGCTCGAATATTCCATACAGATGGGCCAGTCATTGATCACCTTCATTTCACGTTGCTAATTCATGGCCTGACCATCGCGGGCCAACAAGAGATTGGAGTTGGTGTCTCCACTGAGGAACAACAGTTAGGAAAGCGCCTAAAAAGTTCAAACCACACCAAATTGATAAGGTTCACGTGCTGCCTTCGTGATTCTCATTTATCGGAATTGCTTGTGTGCTACTGCAATATGAATAGTCAGCCATCGCCTGTTTACTTCAAAGACAGACGTCTAGACACATGAACTCGTTCGAAGATTTCGGATCGGGTGGGTTAATTTTCGTGCTCAGTGATTAAGATGTCCTTCATAGTCTCTTTGTTTGTAGCCAGCTATGAAGTCACTTTCTGCTAAGACATCATCTGCCTTTATTCGTCCCCGTACTAGCTTTTGTACGATGTTCGGATGTATGAACTGGTCAAGAGAACCAAGTTTCCCTTCTTGAAGTTTTAGATGGACGTCGAGAAATCAAACTCTGGCCGCAATATCTAGTTACTTGAAGGCGCAGAGGGCATACAAGGCTAGGGATCACACCCAAAGTCTACTTAGTTTAGATTATTGATCACCGCATTTCAATATGCTATCGTCCGGAAGGTACAAGCTTACTGGAACTTCCTGTCACTAAGACCCTGGACCTATGTGCAATAGTTGGTAGCATCGATGGTGATGTTAAGCGGGTAGTAAAACGTGTGGGTATTTTGCTGTAAGCCCCACGAAACCACGTTGACCTTTCTCCCTTTAGCAGAACATAGATCATAGAAATATCGGCAGCTTTCAGGTTTATCTGATTGCAAGAAAACCTGCATTCGTTTTTAGCCGACCAAAAATTGGACACACTGTGAACTTGTGATCAGTTTGTGAATAATCCAGACAGCCTTGCATTTTCTCCTAGAATTTGCTTCTGATGGAATTCGGCTTCGCTATATTAACGAGTTTAGTAGCCACCTAATGACGTGTATCAAACGGATAACTTGATGTGTGGAAAGATCACACTGTGTGCATTTTTAGTTAGGGGTATGGCGAATAATTGTCCCTAAGTGCTTCCAAATAAGTTCAGACAGTTTGATTAGTGCGGGACACGGGGACACAACATGGTAACTAATTAGGGCCGGTTGATGACTAGGTGGCTCGATTACTTTTAGAAACAAAAGTGCAGAATGGTACTCCATCAACTGAGGGAGGATTTAAAATCACTACAACTCTAATTCGGCGAGTAGCATGAAAAATTTATCGTTCAGAAACGAGTGACTCATTAAACTATTGCTGTAGGTATTCCACCGCGTGGTTTTGTCATGTCATCATATTTCCAATACAATCTCCCTTGACATGTTCTGGGTCAGGTGTTGAAAATTCACCAGAAAGTAGCAGTGTATTCACTGCTATCCCGGCTGCCTACATTCCACCAGGCTTCATTGTCCCCGATGAAAGTTTGTTTGGTTCTCAGCAAATTATACTGCAACCTTGGCCGAAAATTGTTGCCGATTCCTCTCGGCGACCATGATTAGTGTGTGGGCTCGCTCAGAATCAACAGGTCAAAATGCCGTCCAAATATCTCATTTTCAAAGCATTGTATAGCCGGCCTTGTACATATGTCAGTCAACATTCTTCAATCGATTAAGAAAGTGGTTTATTCTAGAGACCCATTAGCACCCTCCGTTAAGCAAGAGTGTAGAATAGATCGATGTATACTCCGAAACGCCTGGGAGCCAAGTACTGAAGCACGTCGCCAACAGCTAGTGGCCACCTGATCGATTTCGATTCATAGGTTTTCAGTAACTGAATGACATTTAGCACAAAGGTATTAATTGCGGCTCTACACGATGGAGCTCAAAAATAACTCGTGGCCAGCACGTTGTTTAAAATATCTTCTTCGTAAACCTCTAGAATGTATCCATCAGCAAACAGGCTGATTGGACCACAGGAGCTGCTCTCGAAAACTGCCTTTGGACAGTTATTACTCAATATAAATGCTTCACTAATTCAGCACTGCGGACAAAAGTCACGGAGTTGACTGCTTACAGGCAATAAATCAGTCACACAGCACTCAGCACTTCGAACCACAGTAATAACGGTGGCCCTAGCTTTGACAAAGGAAGTCTGCTGTTGATAGCGTCTACAAAGGGAAGGGCTCGTAAGCTCATTTGCTGTACTTGGGGTTCCAGAGATAAGACAAACTCATACATCGACAAAAAATCAACGGTGGGTGCAGGAGGTAATTTTTGGCAACTTTACTCAGTCTTTATAGAATGGAAGGTTGGAGTGTAAACAAAAGAGCGACGTCTGGTTATTGAACGACAATGTGCAACCGTGGACGTCGCTGGTTGTCCGACTGATAGCATGGTCATAAAGGGAACTACTCACAAGGTTGCTGAAAACTCTTCGACAGCCCACGACCGGTTTCGCCCTTCTTGAGGCTCATCAGGTAGGCGCAGTCCCCGAGTTTCCGTCAAACTTATGTTCTACTTGAACCCAAATTGGACTGTTTTCAAGAAATACACCAATTCGCAAATCAATTTGGTTTTCACGAATATATTCGAATAAATATATATATATATATATTCGAATATATTCAAGATACTGAGTAGTTCCCTTTATGAAAATATACCGCGATATCTGCAACGTCGTGCCAACTGAATCATGAGGCGGCCTGTGTGCAGCACATTCAGTTGTAGGATATCATAAACGAGAGATTCAGTTGGGTCTCGTGAAAACCAAATTGATTTGCGAATTGGTGTTTCTCGCAAACAAATAGTCCTTTAGCATGAACCGAATCAACGTGTATCCCGTGATAATATTGACTACGATGATTGGAGACTGAGCATTTGTAATGATGGCTTGTGTAATCCATTTTGTTCTTTGTTCACCAACACCAAATTATCAGATAGTACCACTCCGCCTAGTGGTCCTTAACCCGGCAGTCCTCAACAGCACCCGCTGGTGAGTACATATATGAGAAGATGAACCAGTGGAATTTGGAGTTCATTTCAACCTAAGCAAACCGGCAAGTTGACAGCTCAGTTGGTTATCGCATACCACGAACACAACCGGTTTCCAGAACAACCTGCGGAACAGTTACTTTTTTAATTGTAGAAAGAAGTTGTCGGTTATGATGAGTTGTAATTTGTCAAAGCAAGGCCATGAATTCGACTGTTACATTCATTGAATGTCACTTTGGTTTTGACGGTGAATGACCTGGATCCCAGCTAAATCTCCTGTTTATGATGTTCTTAAAGCATGTTGTTTTGAAAATCTGTGGTTGTTTGACAGTGCGAACGTCAAACAGCTGTCATTCTGAGTAGTGGAGGGACTCGTGAAAGTTCATGAACAAATGGCAGCAGCGTGCTACTTAAAGATTTCTCAAGTGATAACAGCTCGTGAAGCTAAAACAAAACTAAACTCTGTGTAGCTCTCTGTTGTGCAGTGAAGCAACCTACATACCGATGTCAGTGGCACCCGAATAGTACAGCTACTTCCAGACTGATCATCTTCGATGTTCTTTGTAGTCAGGTTTTGGAAAGATAGAGAATGCTAGCAAGCTAATTTCCAAGAGCGGCCTGTCATACGCTTTACTCATGCGATTTTATGACTAATACCACTAGAACAAAACTTAGTTTTCTTTAATAAGTGGATCCAAACGGCTATGCGTGAAAAAAATTGTCCTTCTAATTGGTCATATCTGTTAATTTCCAACGTCGGGATAATATCTGCGACAGGAAAAGTGTGTAGTATTTATTTGGAACATGGGAAACGTAGGCAGTGGCTCCAACTCGAATGTCGGTACCACTTTATACTAGATATTTGAGCTGGCAGATAACTTACTTCGAAGACCACTGTGATGTAAAACTTTTGTTTGTGAAATTCATTCCCATTTCTAGGCAAAAACAACGCGGAGGATGTCCGCGCTAAACCATAATAAACAGTTCATCTAAAAAAGCAGTGGCGATTTGAATACCTGATAGTCTTCATTCGAAGGCGGGTAGTCGCACAAAACTCAAGTGTTCAGACTGGATGCCCAGACTGCTTTTTTTATGAAACTTGCGCACTGGTGTACTTGGTACGCAACTCTGGGATATCTGAGTGCAAATTTATCGGATGTAGGCACTGGATAATTTTTTTATGAACTTGCGCACTGGTGTACTTGGTACGCAACTCTGGGATATCTGAGTGCAAATTTATCGGATGTAGGCACTGGATAACAAAGACATGTGGTCAAACCCGGTCGCTCAGAGTTGGAACTTGGAGTAAATTCTTCAATAACGCCCAATAACAAAGTCACCTTTGCGAAAAATCTGCCCACTAGAAAGCTCTTCTTGACTGTCAGGTGTTTTCACACGAACCGTTATTTTGAGAATACAAAGCAGCGTACCCAGTAGAAGCCTCGGCCCATACTCTCTCATTATTATTCTACATAGGGTGTGTAATCATACCCTATGTTTTATTGATCCAAACCATCAACTAACCTGGTGCTAAATATAACCGACAATCGGAATCGTCTGTGTGCTACAAAACTGTTTTCTTTTAAGCAAACTTCGTAGCCGATGGGGAGAAAAACTGCGCTCAAACTGTGATATCCTAAAATTCGTCTGCAAGTTCTAGTGAATTGTTAGTTATCGTTAATGGAAAGTTCTCGGTTCATCGGCATCGCATGTTTCATATGCCTTGGTAAAAAATATCACAAAAATTGTGACAAGCTGTTTGAGAAGAAATTAGATTTGTGAACACCCATAGAACCAATGCCCGTAGTCTATCGTTGGGATGTGGCTGACATCTAAACGCCATTTGATGCTGGAATGATCTGGGTAGAGCGATGCTTAGAACAGGTTTGGTTATTTCGTCGTCTATGCATCCCACGTTACACGAACATTTCTCCCTATTTATTGCGTAAAAATACAGCAAGAATCTAATTTACACATACACGACTTATTTTGCCTCCAAATTTCACAACGAACTTCATCGCTTTTGCGGATTTATCTTTGATGAGTTTGTATAAAGGTGAAGTGATGCCATCTTTTGGCCCAGATAATAACTGTGCTATATGAATCAATCAAAAGTTACGTAGACGCTTGCCATATTTGGCCGTATTTGCTGCATTTGTCAACGTTCACAAACACTCCGTTAACTCATCAAGGGGATGACTATTGGCTATAAAGGGCACAAGATTTTCTTCGGCGTGAAATTACTCGAGCTTGCGAGGGGAACAATTTACCCCATGTATTAAAGATTAAATAATAAAATCAATCTGTTTTGAACTACAGACATAGTAGGGTATTTTACACATGTCTATTCAAGGTACAAAATTTAAACGTCACAGTTTTTTGGTATCTATTTAAAGCGACGTTCCAAAAATACAGCTTTGAATGGTTTATGAACAAGTATTATTTTAAGACATACAAGTACCCACGTTGTTCTCAGTCTTTAATGGTGCAACGGTGTGTGGATGTGTTGCCTTTCTCAAGCTATTGGTCTTCAGGATGGGTTTTAACGCTTTGTGTGCGCAGAAGCTCGAATGTTGATAGATTTCATTGTACCCGCGTTATTTATGTATCGCGGCAAAACGGCTGGACAGCATCAAATGTTATTCACCAGCTATCCGATCCGCCCAAAAGAAGTACAACATTTCATTGACATTTCAGAGCTTTTTCCCAGCGTTAGGACAGCCTTTTCGCAGTGCAATGTGTTGAAGAACAACCCCATCTTCAAATCCCATTGTGCGCTGTCTGACACTTTCTAGAAACACTTAATTTTTCGAGAATGCTTTTGGCAGCAATGCATCTAACCTTCCGACGTTATGACACTGGTGGAAGGAAGAAGGCCTTCGCTGCGGCGTTATTTATTGGAACACACCAACTGAACAGTTAGAGACTATTGGACAGGGAAGCAAACTCTCATATGCATTTTATTTATAAAACCTGAGTATCCGTCTTCTACTCAAACGCGTTTTCCTGAAATTTCCTAAATACTCATTGATCATCACTCAAAGCAATTCCACAAGTTCCGTAGTAACTCTCACGTTTCAATAGACACAAAGCGGAATTATGAGAAAAACGCACTCTACTTGCATGCCTTATCAGTAGCATCCATCGCTACACTGATATACTTTTCCAAATTATCCGTTCAGTACCAAGAAATTGGGCTCAGTAAATCACTTTCCCAGCTGCATACATTTGAGTTCTTTGATTTGAATTAACGCGAAAAAACCCTGGCGACGTAACTTTGCAAAGTATATGATGTAAGACACAAATCGATATTTTTTAATCTAGGTGTGTTAAGAAGCGGAAAGCGTCACTGCACAAGCTAATATCCCCGCTTGACGAAACGTTAGGTATAATAAAAATCCTCTTCATGAACAATAATAACTGACTGTTTCATCAATATAGATATGCAAATTATCGACTAATCACTTCCGAGTTATTCACCTCAGTGTGATTCTGGCAGTAGTAGTAGTAGAAATTGTAGAACAGACAACAAATGAATAACCCAAATTACCAGCCAGTCATTGCTGTAGATTGCACATTCATAAACATTCGGCCAAATTAATATGATATCGGTAGACATCTCTTGTATCCTGTGCTCCTCCAGAGCATTATGCTGATAGCTTGAACTTAGTGGAGCCATACTGAACATTCAAATGAGACTACACTACTCAAATCAAGCCGCAGACTGGTAGAAATACGAGGTGCGCCTGTAACCGTTTTCTTTGTTTTCGATTCGGTCCTACCACGGATGAAATCCTTGTATGCCTCCTGAAGGCGATTCAGGTATTACAAAAAGGATGGCGCTTCAAAATCTCTTCACTGCCTAGGGATTACGCGTCGTAATTCATAAACTAGGACAGAAATGTTTGAAAACCCTTGTGCGCTGTAGAATACCTTGTAATAACCTGAATATGTTTCATTACTTTATCCCCGACCCTGATTTAGGTTCATATATTTTGACCCCTTGTTGGTTGAAGTTTTCTCGTAACTAAAACCCACCGTGTTCGGCACACCGACGCCTAGAAGACAAACATTCTTCAGCGGTTATAAGTGAATGGTCCATGTTGGAAAAAACGTGTTTTAGTCAAGCTCCAATATCGATGTGGTGTTCTACTACTACTGAGGGTGCTCAAATATTACTGCCGTATTTTGTAGAATATCTCGAGGAATAGATTTCCAACCGGGACTTTGATCCCAAAGCATGCATACAACGTAATTTCACTTATCAAAACATCCCATTACATTACATGATGAACAAGAAAGAGTGCTTCCTGGAAGACTGCCGGGGTAATGGTGTATGCTACTGATGAACGAGGCGAGTAGTGTGTGGTCTGATGTCCAGGCTCCGACCCTGCATCTGATGGAAGGTGAATGCTACCGTGTAAATTATGCAATCGCTTTGCAATGTTCCTTCATCATGGTTAAATATTCACAGAAGGCTCGGAAAACTTTGAGAAATCGCTTTTACCGAATTCTAAATTTATGAAAATATTCAATGGAAACGGGGCGGAATTAACTTGGAGAACAGAGTACTAGAAGCGTCAACCTCTCTCTCACAAACCAAGTGCTCTACTGACTGTGATGCTACGGATCCGGACCCCGTTTCTCATTATCATCTGCACGCCGACGTGGCCCCCATAAATTTCTGTCTCATTGACGGACGATCGATCCCACTGGATATAGCCACCATACCGCTTGCATGGCATTTATACTTGATGGGATACTGGAGCTTTCCAGCTAATCAGTAAGCGATAGTTTGAACTGATGTAGAGTTCTGCGATTTAGTCAGAATGATTTCAGCGTTGATCGGTTTGAAGTTCCAAAGCTTAAGCATCCACAGCGCCCTAGGTGCTTGTGCATTTTTTAAGCAGAAAGTGTTCTCCTTCACACAACATCTTTGTTTACCGTCCAACACGATAGTGCTCTTTATCGACAGGCAACTCTCGATTTGATTGGTAAATGTCGGACACGTGATCAGTCAGTCACACAGTTTGTAAGGTGTGCTGTGTACTATTTTAGGTATTTCTGACGATGAATTGATTCACTCGTAGACCGGTTTACCCTGTATTAGGTAGAAAGTGGAGAAGTTTTAATATTCAGTGTCGTTAAAAATGTGTCAAAACTTCAACAAGGCTACAAAACCTCCCAGACGGCTTACTCGCTACCAACTGCCATACTTTAATGTTTATTGGAGTATGAAGTTATGTTACCGCAACTAACGTACCAGTGGAGCTGATGCCCAAAAATTCAAGATATGAAATGAGATGTCATTGAAACTTTGTCAACCGCAGAAGAAGACATTATAAACATGTGGCCAGGTTGCTGGTTTTGATTTCCCTTCGTCTTTGCAACTCAACTACTCATCACCAATGGCTACCAGTCATTGCTATGGTGTCGCAAATATTTGCGCTGTACGTTCACAAGGTTGCGGCCGAATATAGCGTCCAAAATGATAGAAATAGTGAAACATTGTAAGCACTGCGGAAATATAATCGCGCCGAAGCATTCTATCAAAATACATTGACTAAAGAGCCTTAAATAGAGACCTCCCAGAATGGAACCCGGTGATATTCTGTTATATTTGGACTCAATGACACTGTCCACCAAGTTATTACAGATATTCCTATCCCTACTACTTTTAAATTGAAGTATCGGCATGTCGAAATTTAGCATGGTAAACTGAGGGCAGCTTGAAACTTCGAGGGTCTTTGTCTCCGGGGGTTGTAGCTGTGTTTGACTCAGCCAATCGTTTCCTATCCGCCAATCAGAAATCGATTGGATCCAACCTGCTCCGGCAGATTGAATAGAAACGTAATAACGTAATAACTGATTGCTCATTTACGTTAAGCTATTTATTAGAGGTTCCACCACTGAGACGTTCTATAATTAGCCAAAGTGTTTTCTCTTCGTCGTGGAAACAGGTAGTTAATGTGATCCCCATCAGAGACACCAGTCAAATATATATCTTTTCTGAAAAATACAGATAACATAAAAATGATTTCATTGCAACTGAAAAAAACAAGCTCCCTGGGGTTGGTTTCTCATCCGTCCGTACTAACCTATGAATTATTGTACAAATTGTTATCACATTCGGAGTGTTTCATACCAGGATCTTTGGGACAAATTTCAAAGGACTTAACAGCAAAAGGTGACAAACCTAGAGCTGACCAGTTGACTGGAAATGAAAGCAGTCAAAAGAAATTCGACACGGTAACGGCTCGTGCTTACAGTGCGGACCGTTTTGGTGCCCTAATGTGGGAACAACCAGCAGGATTGCAACATCATTGTTGCCAGTTTATCAGCGCTTTACTAGTTTATGCACAGTCAAATGATTTGTGAGATGGTGGTGAACACATCCGTGTATTTGGCAAAAGCACGCAACGTTTTAGGCAATGTCAGTTTCACTGTATGGCAAATAATCTTGATTTTTGTGAATATTGGTTGAATTAAATACTAATTTCTCATAAGCGACGTTTTAAGGATCCTTAAATATCCTAGAATATATGAACTATATATGCCAGCAGAAATAAAACAGAAGTCATCCGCACGCATAATGACTGTATCCCATTTGCAGTGCTTGTGAAAACAGCATCAGGTGCCTCTCAGGCACCACACAGTAAGTCTATCAAGACGATAATTGGACGTACTTCAAATTTCCTGATTATAAGAATTCAGTTAAATTGTTTTGAAATAAACTTTCCATTAACCTCCCTTAGAAGATCATCTGGTACACATGAATGCAGCCCATTTCAGAAAAATAGTTATAGTTATGATAATGAGTTCAGCCAACGCATCCCTTACCGTACAGTCGCAGGGCTATGAGTGCATACAAGTTCAGTCTGGTAATTGTTTGTTTCCTTTGCTTTAAAGTTACGCTCTTTGGCAGTCTGATTTTGTACAATACTTTGCTTCAAATATCTCAGCATCTGCGACCAAATAAACCTAATCGTACTTTTTTCGTGCTTCCAAACAGGGTGTACGGAACCTCATAAACACGCGACGTTGGGGGAAGTCACTGTCTCAGCTTTCTTTGTGAACTGTACCCAACCGAAGCATAAAAAACTAGCCAAAATTTTACATACTCGTTTGAGGTGAAAACGCAAATAGTAGAGAGCCTTGTCGTGCCATGTGACGCGTGCAGTTTTCCGACGTGAAGACTCAAATGAGACTTGGTCTAGAAACTTAAAAGTCATAATTTATTCTACCTGGCTGTGGTCGGCTTCAGTGTGCGCATAGAAGAAAAAGCTCTACTTATTAGATGTTGGTTTCATTTATATGGTGAATTTTCCACTAATTTTATTCATTTGTCATATTCAGGCTTGTACCGATTACAATTGGTCAACGTATGAATCGTACACACCACTGTATGCGGCGGTCAGCTAAATTTTGCATAACAAATTTGAAGACGGATACTAGAACGCATACACTGTCACCAAAGATGGTCTCATGTCCTCTTAGTGGCAAAACAGGCGAGGACCACGTGGACATCCACTTTTGGAAGGGATAAATACTACTAAATATTGACGGTCCTCAGCAAACATGGGACACCAGACGTTATATGTAGAGTATAACGGGGAACCTTACACGGACTCATGCCCAGTACGCATTACGTTAAAATATCAATAATCGTGGGAATTCCCCTTTAGGCAATAGTTTAAATTTTGGTGGTAGTTACGTAGAAACAAATTAAGAGAAAGGAAGACTCAACAGAGAAGGAGTGAACACGATAACATAATCGTCACAGAGAAGCATGGTATCGCCAAGTAACAAAAAGGAGACCACTGCTCAGAACACGAGTAGGAATATGACAGTTCAAAGAAAATGGAACTCGTGCAGCAGTGGGAGACCATTCTTTTGTGTACCTTACAGAAGCCCCTAATATTCCGAAAGAAAATAAACGGAAGAGCAATATGGATCTCGAAGCCGTCACGTACCAACGCAACCTAATTTCGCGGCATGTCTGCAGTAAGTAAATGTCGACGGAGGACCCAACTCTTATAAGTTGTACGTGTAGAGCCTAAGAAAACCGTAGTCAGTAAACAGAGAAAACCACAAGGTAGTTCGAACCCCCCTCAAGCATAAAGATTCACCGAGAGTGCATGGTTCTTTGATTGGATAATATACCATCGCATATGTCGATTTCACAATACGCACATTTTCCAAATAAGGTTCGATCAGTATCCGACTGCGATTTACTCAGGAAGTCTCCTAATTCTGAAAGTGGCTAGCCGGTCAACTGCCTTGCAGTTGGTCACCTATTTGACTACAAATGCTCCAACAGTAAAACGAATGACTGTACTCCATTGGCAAGATCAGATGCAGAAATTACAACATGCGCGCGGACACAGATGTTGAAGTGTACCTGGTCGTTTTGCTATCTTCATTAGTGTGTGACGGCCAAGCTTGGATACTCTGCCGAAGATGTATTAGAATGCTGTCAATTCCCAAACAGATGAAATACCAGTGGAAATGTTAAAAAAGTTATATTAGCTTACCAGACAATGTGGCACATCCCGCTGGAGGATGTAGCTAGCGTCTCAGGGTAAAATGACCAATTCTAGTGCTCAGAAATATGCCGCCATTCAAAGAACGGCTAACTGTTTTCAACATCACTGCGTGCTTTCCCACGAATTTATTCCATCGGGTTTACGTCGACGACGGCAATGAGCACATAGCACCACATTCGACTCTAAGTAAACCACTTGTGATTAGTCTACTAAGTGCAGGATTCTTGTGAGTTGCCAACTTTTGACTGACACACGTATTTCTGATATCCGCCAACCATACCTATCCTGCTGATTATCATGGCTGTTACAATGGAGTTACCTCATGGAAGTGCGCTACGCCTGCTCGGCATGTTTCATAGTATTTCCAGGATAATTTGGTGGTGCGGCCACTGGCAAACCTTGAAATGGCGGAGGGTCATGTGAACTCATAATTCCGTCATGAACAGCTGATCGTATCACGGTGTGAAGTTTGTGCGCCTCCATAAGTCATTAATCTATGGTAGGGAGGGCCTCTCATGCAACGTTGGGCAATAGGTTAACGTCTGACAAACACAGTTTCCTGGTCCTCAAGGAGAGATGAAACATGTGTGGAGAATTTCTTCTTATAAATGCAGGCTGCCACACAGGCCTTACACCAATAAACACCTCCTCGCTGCCAGGCTGTTGAGCCAAGAGCTTCGTTTAATCACTGAAATCGCCCTCATACCTGGGTCTGAGTCACTTTGGGTTGATCGAGCCGCCTTGCTTGCTACATAAGGCAGTGCGAGTAGTTGAAAAAAGCCTTTGTTGACGCCTCTTTTCTTTCTCTCTCAGCAGTCGCGTGAGAGTGTATGCTTCGCAAAATCTANCACCGCCACTATCTAGCATTTTCTCAGCCGCCACGGCCACAGAAACTCCGGAATCATACATCAAAGCCCATCGCCTAGTCCATCTGACAGCCTCAAACCTTCAGACGTTCAAACAACCTCGTCAACAGACTGCCATTGCGTGTGCGCCGAACTAGTTTTCTATTTGTGTCGTCTCTTTGGAATCAGGATTCAACACCCGATTAAAGTTGCTAAACTGACCAAGTCGTCGGTTTCGCGCGACCTTGGTGATCTGGACGCCGCTGCCACTGATTCTGCTGTGATATTTATTGTTCCAGGCCATCAAACTGGTTATCATTGTTTGAAGGATTGTCTGTTGATGGTCACTTCTGTGCTGTTTGGCTGGCTGTGAGATCGTCCCTTAAACGCGCCAAACATTGGTGTGTTTTAATTTAATTGTATCTGCTCGCGCTGAAAACGTCTGTAACCCTGAAACCCTCGAAGGCTGCTTCTACGATGCTTTGAGAGACTTGTTTTGGTTGGCCAAGAGATCAGATTTGATATTTCTGTTTCTGCTCATTGCTGACATCCGAAGGAACTAAGGATGCATGGCCACGTGGTGCCACTCTGTATATGAGTCTACTTGAAACAAGAAAAGATTCCGTCCCGATCAGCCATAGGTCGCATGAGTCAATTAAACATGGTCACCCAATCTGGCACTGTTCGGAAAATTGGGATCACGCACATGCTCGTGCTTGCTTTTCGCTGCGCTTTTCCAGGGCTTCTGACTACTGGGAAAGTCTGCAGTTCTGATGAAGAGCAAGTCTAAACGAAACATCTACTAAAGTTATCTACGGATAGCACGTCTCCTGATGTCCGTTCTCCTTGTAAGTTACTGCCTACGACCATGCAGGATGCTGGGTTCTTTGCTTGCAGCGCGGTTCAACCAATCATGGATCTCAAACAGCAATACTAAATAACCTGAACATCAGGCACATAATTCCCTGGTCGGGAGGACATTGCCGCTCGACGAACTGTCACACTTTAGTTGAAACTAGCATCTGGGCAGATCAAGAACCTTAATGAATCTAGAAAGGGATGAAAGAGGTACGATACTCTGGAACTCTACGCAAACTATTCCAGCCGATAACCGCAACGGATACAAGGAAGCTCACGGAAAGCGAAGGAGTTACCTATTTTCAGAATAAAAGAACGCCTAGTTTATTAGCGTGAACACTTTCGAGACCAATACTGCTAGGCATCTGCAGCTGTTTAGCCCGGATGCCAATCCGCGACGCTGTGAATTGGGAAATCCCGACAGTTTCGGAAATAAATGAATATATTTGTCCCTTAAGCGCCACGGAGGTACTGGGCCTGAAAATCTCCAGTCTGCTCTGTTCATAGATTAAGGTGAAGTTCGAATTTGGTTTATGTATAAAGAGTTTGCCTTCAGATGGAAGACAAATGTGCGTCCGAACTAATCGGGTTGAGTTGACAGTAGTGCAGGTTGTTATAAAGGGCGCTGGCAGTGACCATGTTAGCGACACGGGAATTAGCTTGATCACCATAGCAACTAGACATTTTGAGTCATTTATTCTCTGTCATCTTACTGAGGCAGGTGAAGACGGGAACCGAGACCAACAAGCATTTTACCGGTCTGAAAGCGGTTGTGCGGGTCACATCTCAACACTCCGTCAAATATGGGAAAAACAACATGCTTATGGGTACCCTATATCCGTGTGATTTCTCGCCTTCAAAAGTGCGTTCGATTCTCTTGGACTGTTCGAACGCTCATGATTGTATATTTCAGATGTTCGTGACAATCATGCGCTGTCTGCATCCACATACTCGTGGAGGCGTGAGAGTGTATGCTTCGCAAAATCTATCCTTTAGGCAATGGAGTCCAACAGGTATATCAGCTCTCTCTCTCGATTCACGTATTGCGGTGGGACCAACACTCAAAGCTCCCCTCCCCAGTATCCAAGTGTCCAGGCTTGTCTGAATTCGAAAACAGTTGGCCTGAAATATGCAGACAACGTTGTTCCCATTTGTGAAGGTAAACGGGAAGGACAATCATGACTTAAAAAGCTCTTTAAGGTCATCTTGTCCTCCGCACCCAGAAATGCAAAGTCGTGCTGCGGGACGTAATGTTCAAACATGTGAAAGAGAATTCACGCAGTGACATTGAAGGTTGTGGAACTCTATATGTCTCCTAGATATTGTGTCAGCTCAAACGGAATTTCGATGGGAAAGGTAAGCAGACGAGTCTCAGTGACTAGAGGTATATTGGCTAATTTTCACTAAATGGGGCGCCAAAGATGCCTTATTGGGATTAAACCAATGCGTGTGAGGCTGCAGAACTTTGCCACCTTGGGCAGTTCAACTGAGACGTCTACAAATCTTTGGCCACCGATGTCTCACAACCATTGGAATTGTAATGAGGGGACCGGGAGGTGGGTTTTCGGTGAAGCAGACGGTGCCTCTCTGACGGAGTGCGTTCAACACTACAAGTTAAAATGGCTGGGTAGTGTTTCGCGTGGCAAGTCAAGGCTTGTCGATGAGAGCGCTGATATCCCTGTACAATGCGGAGGGCCGAAAACGTGGAGGTGGAGATAACTTAATATGACAGAGAGGACTACAGGATGTTACGAAACATTCAACACTGTCAGTATGATTCGCTCTCTCGTCTGGGTCAGACGTGAGCCCGACTCTCTTAGAGACATAGAAAGAAAGTAGGGATAATCGGTGTTAATGGTGCCAGCTTCTGTGCACACGGCCGCGTTCTTGAGGTATAGGCGGCTTGCTTGTTTGCGGGAAAATATACCTAAGACGCCTACGCATCCCCACTTTCGATGACATTCGACTATACAGATTTTAAGGCAGTGAGATTGGAGTGATCGGACCTTGCGCTAACGTCAGTAGTGCTGCAGAAAATATCACAAATCACGTGAAAGTTTCCTGTGAACTCCTAGTTTTTCAGTTGATGCACACCCTTCACTGACAAGAATAACCACGCTGACATCATGGTTGCTAACGTACCATCCAGAGGTATGCATAGATTGGAAGATAACTTAGGAAAATAGGGAAGAACGATTGGGATCAAAATGATTTTTAAAAAGGTGTTTAAAAACGGGATGAACTCCATGCATCAGGCGAATTGCCTACTTCCAGTCATCACCATGGAGCATCAGGTCATTGAAAAGGCCTGTGCTTGACATTCGCTCATGGGGTCCTAGAAGCATCTAGATGGTGTACTCTGTTCTTCGTCTAAACAAGAGTGCATGTTAAAATGGATGTCACTCCCGGAACCGAGTATCTCGATTAGGCAGAAAAGTTGCAAGTGAGCGATGAGAAAAAGTATCCATGCCTTGATCTTTTTATGGTCCAAAAATTGTTTCACAGTATGCGAGCATCAACTTGATAGTCCCGTAAGGACACCCCGATACACATTGGTAAACATATCATAAGGTCCAGAATTCCAATGTTCTCATGAAAATTCCCAAGGAACTTCTGAAATCCGAGACATCTTGTTTGCTTGATTTTATATATTTGTGAATAACTCTTTCTGCTTTCATTTACAGCCATGCCGACCCTGTCAGGAAACTCCAGTCGTACGTGGTCGACTTAACTTTGAAACGCTTGGCAGGCTTGTTTTGCAACCTACAGGAGTCATCATGAACACACTCGTATGAATTATGGCCTAAGAAAGTAACGTGCACCATTTCTAATAGGTATTTTAACCCGTACCTGAATTAATCAGTGTAGCACGGCCGCGGTCGGGGTTTCAGCATTCGTAGGTCACTTTCCTAAAGACCTACGTTTTTGGGTCAAAACTTCGGCAGACAGCGTGAGAATTACAGGCCACTAAAAATCACTCTAATCAATCAACAATCTACTGAATTTCAAGTATGATCAAAGCTGTTGGCAAAAGACCAGTCAGCCAACTGTCATGTGCAATACATTCGTCGAACCGGCCAAGTATACCTCGGTGGATTTCGTGGCGGCGTTCGTGCGTAATTATGCACATAAACCGCAAAAGTGTTGACAGTCCGGAGAAACATTTCCAAACGCACTCACTGCGACTACGATAAACATAGTAGGGGCTTGGCGCAACAACATTTATGCGGTTGTACAGATTCTCAGGCAGGGTAGGGATTAAGAAAATCAAGATTTGCTCCACATGTCGCTTATCGGAAATAAATATCAATTTCACCCCGGCAGATATGCTTCAAGTGACAGGTAGCCGTTCAAATCTTAAGCACTCGTCACTTGTTTTCATGCGGACCCCTCACGGTAAGGTTCGGCAACTTCTCGAATCACGAATCTCGAATACAAAGATCATGCGATCTTGATCAACCTAATGCATACAACACTGAGCACATGAATACCATTAACTCCGAAAACGCGCCGAATATTGAGGCTTTACGCATATCATATTTTATGAATCCCTAGATAGCATGTAAAATTCACGTCACATAAATCAGGCTATTGATATCAAATCGAACACTAAATGAAATACGTAACAATGTACACTTAGACCTAACCGCAATATGCGTCCATCTCAAAAGAGATCACAGACTGGCGGACGGGATGACGCAACATTACAGAATGCGGATCAAATTTGATTGGCCTGACCACATAGTGAAAAGAATCCACCAATCAGCTTTAGGATAACGTATTGGAATCGTCCACTTTGTGGTCCCACTAATTATAAGGGATCCATAATGGTTCCACAGAATCCCATTCCAAATTGTTAATCTGCTCACTTCCACTAGCTAGGCTTCCGTTCATTTTGATCATCGGCAAAGGTCTACTGATAAAGTGTCCAGGAAGGTAACTGTGTTACTCTGTTTCAGGCGCACCAACACTCCGGTTCGGTGCTCCATCTCCCGCAGGTAAGTACGCTCAGTGACGCTCGGGTGAGTACTCAATTGTCACGCTCATACTTCCATGTAACATAGAGTTAGCTAATCATATTCTTGATGCCACACCAAATGTAACGATGGTCAACACCCTGGGAAAGTCTTACACAGATGTCCCACATTTCAGGCAGTCTCTAGATAACTGATCCCAACACGTCGATTTTGAGAACCTCAAACTGAAGGTTAAAGTACTACGTCGGATTATTTTAATCTTTCCACTTACCAGTTTTGTGCATCCACTTAATGACAAGTTTATAAACGGTACTGCAGGTTTTGTCCTCTTCCTGTTTTACTTTACAGAAAAAAAATCCGGCAAACCTGATTCACCGGCGGGTATGTCCATAATCGCATTGCACACCAATATTGTAGTTGGATAGATGTGAAACCTGACGGCATTCTCTCGATTATGTGATTTTGTGTGAGGCATGGATAGCTTTCTCCTGCATAGGTGGTTCCGACAGCACGAAAACGCTCATCCATCTGAAGCCGATACCCACCGTCCCAAAATGCACATTAGCACTTTCGGTTATTGGAATGCTTGAGGAACTATTGGTCAGCTCACTGGATGTCGGATGCATATGTTCGTTGGAAGTGTAGTGTTGACTATCACCCATAAACTCAGTGATCGGTAGTTTGTTTTATATTACGGTATTGATTTTTATCGTAATGGACCAAGGCGCTCTCGTTTTTAATCTTCGGCTAATGACCATTTCGTGCAATATTTTACTAGACTGCCTGTTGTCCATGAACAAAACCTGTCATCTTGTATTCTCTCTTGCAGCTTCCCTGTCAGGCAAAAAACCATCAGTGAAGAAATCTAAAAGTGATTTTCAATTGCATTGATTCAGTCTATCGCACACTAATGCATGCGCAACCAATGAGCAGCTCTATGTATGTACTTTACTCTTGTGAAATCGAACTGTGGAATTCAGCCTCGTGAACACTCTTTGGTGCCTAATATGTTGTACGTAGTGCAAGGAACGCTGACTACCTCGATAACAGCTCGAACAATTTGTCAAGGAAATCTGGTGTGCATCACTTGATAATAAGGAACAATATTCGGAACGGCATGTCTTCCGCAAACCCGAGTAGTTGACTGAACATATGCATAAACAGGAACTTTCGCGAAAAGATGAAAATTTGTCCGCTAAATCTAGCAATCCACAAGCAGTATCCGGCTCCTGACAAGGCCTGTGTTCGACACATTAACTTGCGACCATAGAAGCATCTACGCGATGCATTTCGTTCATGATCTATATTTGAATTTAAGGTAGAATGAATTGCTCTTCAGGAACTGAGCATCCTTGGTGTGGAGAACGTTAGCCCGTTTCATAATGAGAAGAGTATCTGTGGCTTCAAAGAGGCCTTTGGAACTAGCGAATATACACTATTTGCAAAATAATTTGGTTTTTTCGAGAGACTCATCTGGAACCCAGCTGAACCTCTCGTTTGTGTTGTTCTCAGGCAACTCACGCAGCCTCATATTTCAGTCGCTACGATATTCGAGATATCGTGATACATGTATATACTTGTAGTGTACTACTCACAAGGGCCGTGGACGGATTTTAAGCAACCTTATGAGTAGTACATTACAAATATAGGCCTTCGGTACTTTTCTCTGAATACTGGATTCATTTAACGACCCTTGGTTAAAATCTCCCATACAACAAACTGATCATTGGTGCCCTCCAGTTCAAATGGTTTATCCATCTCAAAACTGTATTGTCAGTCGCTTGTTGATACCGCGATTAATATTCATGTGTATATGAATCTTTGCCGAATGACAACAAAATCATCCATAAAATTCCGCTAAATCGTTTTCATTATTTGGTATGAAACGCCTTCAGTTTTTTTGCGCTCCGTTTTACGACACTTGGGCTTTGCGAACTCTCTGTATCACAGAAACGAAGCACAGGAGAAAACAGTCCAAGAAGAAGCGTAAGACCGATTTCCGTTTCTATCACAATACACAATATTTGTTGAAGTAGTCAGTTGAAAACCAAACAGAACAAATGATCATTTGGCCGCAAACAATCGACCTCGAACACCGAAACTCTCCGAACTCATAAGTGATTTCTTCTATCAGATCTTCCTTTAAACCTGGTCTGATTTAGAGTGTGCACATCAAGTTTTACACGTGTGACCTGTGGAACCTGTTCACGTGATCCGAGGAACCGAACGACGTCATGCTTATTGAGAATGTTATCGCACAACTGAATCCGGTTAATGCGGTATAACTAACAGTGGGATTCCAAACATGGCACCTCATCTCCGGAATGAGATTTTACGGATTAGAAGCGGTTTGGCCCGACAGGTTTTGGTTCATGTGGGACACGCGGGTAGCCACAGAACAAAGAAATTAGGTCAAAATGTTAGTGGAGCTATCGGCCAGTGAAAATGGTCAACTTAGTGAAGTTGAGTTTGTACCGAAACGGACAGTTAAGCGGTCACCTGTGATTGATTCCCAGTATGTACCAGAAATAGCGTGTTCATAGTCCTCACTGAAATGCTGGCTCCAACGGAAATAAGGCAAGCATTTCTGTACAATGAAGTGGCCGATATCGACACAAGCTTTGAAAACTAGTCAGTCACAACTCTAACAACTGAACATATGCTGTTGAATTGGCATGGCTAGGTGATTCCTGGACACCAAATGAATTTTGCCAATTCTGCGTGCATGGACCTACGTAGTAGGTTCTTGCATGCAGTACGCCCCATGAACAATAAACGAAGTAGAACTAATACACTCCGAGTTCATCCGAATCGGAATATTCCATGGCAGAGGTTGAACAGCATAGGTTAAGCCGTTTGTCCCGGCCAAGTACCACGACATGGTGAGTATTTAATTTACGCAGCTCTTTCACAATGGTACTCTAATAATTCTTGAAACTCTTATACTCAGACACACGCAATCGTTGTGTACAATCACAAACAAAATGTTGCGCACCATTACGCTCCCTAACAAAGTAGTGATGATGTCCCCCACTTGGTGATACAACATTTGCAATCAAATTGCCCAAATCAGTGAACAAGCCAACGACCACCTACGCTACCTGAGCTACCCAAGTTTTCCTCTATTAAAAACCGTTTGTTTCTAACTTCATTAAAATGATACTGTGTTTCCATATTATCTCTGATACATGTATCTCTGCAGGCCCGGAAGATCGTGAGAACGATCGTCTCGCAGAAGACGAATGTCTTCCGTAGTATTTAACGCACTCTTTCAAATCAAGCAAGAACGAGCAGATTCAGCTTTTCACCTGTGGGCAAAACTAATCAAATCCCAGTGCACCACACATCTCAGATTGCAGTGGGAAGCGAGTTGCGCACTTTTGCAACCAATGATTGGTATGACAACACCCTCACAGTAAAAAAAGACGTAGTTCGGTCTCGCAGAATGACTCGTAAATTTGTGTAGGTCCCACAGAACGAACTTGACAGTTGCACATATCTCTGTGTTAATTTATAATGCCAATGAATGCTGACAAACAAAAATTAAAGTTTCTCCAGCAAGTAATGTGTAATATAATCACAGATTCTTGAGCAGAATGGGGCCGACACATGTGGTCAGCATAGTTTTGAAGGGAAAACGATTTTCTAGACCAAATGTAAACCTAAAATATTCGAATTTGTAGTGTGCAAGCCAGCTAACAACTGCACCTAATGATACACATATGAAACGAATTATTGTTTGTCTCAACGTTCGGCAAAATAAACCAAACCACGTAAGGAAGCTTGCATGCCACAAAGGAATTTGTGGTGTGACGGCGCCCAGGACCCAAAAATGCGGTGGTCAAGACTCCAAATAGTGGGCCAACCATACATTACAGTCATTAGAACTTCACTACCTATTTGTCTTAAGTAGTTAGATTCATCCCTATGATCCTTCGTGATTTTACAGATCATCTTCTGATGCAAATGGCTAAAGTGACTGGCCGGAAATTATTTCACATATCTGCCTCTAAAAATTAGTATCACTCACTTGCTTTCAGGTCCAAGGACAATGGATTTGGTTCTTGATAGTAAGTCATATTGCAGTATTATTATGTAAAATAACCTGATGGCCAATATTTGGCCTTCCGAGAATTCTCCAGAAATTCCGTATTCGTAAGTGGTGTGGTTTTACAAACTAGCACGCGCTCACACGATTTAGTGAACCTGGCGTTTGATGGTATCGCACAACTTACATAGCGTACAGTGATTTATAGCTCTTGTGTCGTATATGTCATATGGAACCACCGAGTAGAATCCTGGGGATAAACGGAACCTGTCTGTTTTCTAAGAGGTTTTGCGTTGGGATTAAAAGTTAATCACAATCGAAGCAAACTGGGATAAAACGAACTTTTCTACTGAGCGAGGAATTGGAATTTGCTGCTTACGTGCAGATCGGCTTAGTTCACCGAACCCCAGATATTGTAAATTCTAGAGAGTCATTTCAGTAGTGTGAAATTCAATCATCCGCACATAGGGGACCATAATCCCTGATGCTTTCGTTGTGTAATCATAATCATAGCAGAGTTCAATGTTTGGCTTCCGCAGGGAGCGAGTGTTGACGACAGAACTGAGCTGCCTTTGACCCAGTTCAAAAATTCCAAAGTGGCGCTCCTGTTGAATCAAAGTGACAGAATGAGGTCCGGAAGGAAAACTTTAGAACAACTGATTGACCGAGACTGTAAAAATCTGGCAATAAACGATTACAACGCATCTTACAAAAGGAGAATTCGCGATGTTAAGGGATCTCTATTTGGCCAATGACTGTTGCCTCGTCAGTTCATTAATCTCATTATTCAATAATCGTTCAACTGTTCGTGATCTGCAGAATATGAGAAAACGCACGTCCATGAAGTATCTGCTAGACTAGTCCAAAGAGATGATTTAGTGTGTCCGTAATGTGCTCAGTCAAAGTGTGCAACTTATAATTGTAGTTCAGCCTTTGATTTTTACAAAAGCAGGTGTCTGTTGGAACGGAAGCACATTTACTCGCAGGAAATAACAAGCACTAAAGTAACATTGTTTCAGCAACATCACAGCTAAGATATTTTACTCGTAATGCGGAGTGAAGGAGACAATATCGTCAGGCTAAAGTAGGAGATGATTTGGGTGCGTTGGAGATTCATCTTTTCTGCATTAGTTCATCGAGGTATTTGCTAAACATTTATGATATTGATTCAGAAACTGACCACTTATTGACGGGATTTGGGAATTAGATCATCTGTAATGAAATTGGTTGTAATCGACTGACGAGTGTTTCTGACGAGCCAGGTAAGGCTACCAATTTTACTCAGTATTTCCCATCAGGACAAATGATCTGATCCTCATCTGGGTTTTGGAGATTGCTGTAAAGTGTTCCACAATTAGATTTCCCCCGATAGTAGTGCAAACTCAGTAGACTTTGATCGGTCAGATAACAACTAATTCCTGTGGAAATAATCGCCGACTTATGTGACTCGATAAAGCGATTCAGAAATTGACCACTTATTGACGGGTTTTGGGAATTGACGGGTGATCGTGCGGCACAATCGATTACAAGTGAGCAAATAAACATGGTGTGTAAAATTTCAAACACGAACAACATCCTTTGATCTGGAAACATGTTATCACGACAAACACTTTCAAACTCTCATACCAACTAATTCATCCCGAACATAGATTTCACAACGAAGTGTGCCTCCATGGTAGTCTTGAGGCCGTCAGCCTGTTGAAACTTCCAGGCACCCTAGGGGACCATGGCAGAAATAGGCCAATATATTGCCTACCTCTTTTCTCAGGTATGCGGCCAGAGGAGAAGCACTTCTTGGACGAACACAACAAATACCGACAAATACTTCGTGACGGCGGCCTTTCAAATCAGCCACGCGCTGCCCAGATGCCCAGTTTGGTAAGGCTTCATCGCTAAAGTTGAAAATGTGATCACCACACTAATGCATATTCCACTATCCTCAAATGTTCGCTCAACTCTCGAGATTGGTGTATCTGCGTGCTCCAAATTTTATCGGGTGTAGGTCTTTTGTCGGTCGGTTGAGCGTCATCTAGTCTCATATGTCCGAGCGAGAAATTCCATCAGTTTTTCTAAATAGTTGCTTCGTTTTCCACTAGATTCCAATGTGGAGCCCTGATATGTACCTACATCAGATTGAGCCACTTTGCGTAAATTTACAAATTGGCGTTTACCAGAATATCTCGTGAGATTCACACTGTTCACCTCACTTTGTACCAAAGTGTCGGTACTCAGACCAGTTGAAGTCATCCGTGGTTGTATCTGCAATACGTTTGTTCTGCAGAAACGGAAATGGAGCAGCAAATATTTTTTGCGGGCAATCCTTCATTGATCAGGAGGGCAATGTAGAAAGGTTAGAGGCATAATGACGATGTAACGGTCGAGCGAATCCAAAAGTGCCATTTTGCAGTTGGATCTATCATTCAGCACAGGCGTGCATTGACAGCTCCCGTCTCTAGACGAAGTAGTGTTTGATTTTCACAGCCCCAAGATCGTAGATAAAACTACCATGCAGGGGTCAACTTAGAATACAACTTACTGGTGAAGTACTGAAATGAACAAGACAGTTCTGTTCAGGTAGCCAAGTAACCAAGTACGCTAAATATTAAAGCTCCTGAGTGTCGGGTATGTGTTGAGAATGCGCACCAGTCAAATTTGATTCGGTGCGTTTTCGAGGGGACCACACTTGGAATTCACCCGGAATGGCAGTTTGTTTTAATCATCTGGTGTAATCAGCTAGTGCTCAATCGCTTGAATGAACACTCAATGTGGCAAATGAGTGGTGCCCTTGGGTCTGCCATTCTGATGAATTCAGTTTGGAGACGCATGGAATCCGCGTGCACTGGTGCGCTAACTGGTTGTCTTGAGCCCTACGGGAGCGGTGTTCGTCATGACCTCTTCTGAGTTAACCAAAACTGGGGGCGTGGATACTGCAACGTTTGACGGCAGAAAAAGGGAATTTGTCAACTATGGTCACAGGTGAATCAGTCATCATACGTATGAAAACCTATGGTCACAGGTGAATCAGTCATCATACATATGAAAAACTAATACCTTTCAATCTTTTCTTTCTTATGAAGAGTTGGAGTGAACACTTAGCGCGTGAGGCCCAGATTTTTACAAATGAATGTCGTTATCCCCATACAAGACGCGCAGGAGTGGGTGAAAATGTGGCTATCTCAAGAACCAGAGAGTGAGTAACGGGCTGTCCGTGGTTTGATGCACATATTTAGCACGTATTTGATTGGCATAAAATTTCTACTGCTTCTCATAGCCTTCGTTGCTCGATATTCCCAGAGGTGCTTACCAATTCACTCGGTGATATTCACTTGACGAGTGGACCAAGTGAGAATGAAAGGACTTTACTTTAGAAGGGGCAACTTGATTTCTGATCGATGATTAAGATCGACCGCAATACGGACGAATTCCTCCCGGCCGACCACATTAATTCTTTCTAAGCTACAGTACGGACAGATATCCAGTTAGTGCTTTTCAAGACCAGCATACAGTAGGATGCCCCCAACGTTCAATTTCCCTAATTTAGCTGCAGGACACTACTAAAGGATCAGCTGATTAGGAACCGTTTGCAAACTCCACCCATGATCCCGGCACACCGAACTCAGAAGCACTGTGGATCACTAGGGTGTGCCGCCAAACTTTTGAGCGGTAAAACACACACTGGCACACTGGCACTAGGAGCCATTGCGCACCGGGTACACTGAATGGGCCATCTGAGAAGAAAGAGTGCAAATACACTCCCAAATGATTTGCAGCCCTATAGCTGAATGATGGGTCACGGAATCGAGGACTCCAGAAATCTCACTACTGGGATAGCCTTCAAATAGATTTGCAAATGTGTACCTCCCAATTCGGAGAATGCGAGAATCTGGTAGTCAACGGGATCGCTGGAAATCTGATATGCAGGTAGTGCTAAAGTGTCTTCTAAAAGACATTGTTTGACAATACATGAGCCATGCGGGTTGAGCATAATCTCCGTAGTGAAACCTGCATCGTGCAACGTGCGGACGTATCTCCATTATCAATATCGGTTTTTTGTGTCATAGCGGACTCAGCGGTACACTTGTTTATCGTAGCGACGTTTCAAGAGATGGAGCATATTTGTGTGGTTCGGAGTTTGATGTCATCGCTGACTTGAAAAGTGAAATTTACCACCCTCATTTACACTAATTTTTAGGCCATTGGGAACACTTGTGCACTGATGCTTCTGACGTTCTGCTGAGAATATCGCGAACTGCAGTGTGTCTTTCAGTTTGTGTGGTGCCATATTCGGATATCGATTTGGTCGGGCATCATATATATATATATATAAAACAAACTCGCGATATTGCGTTAAGAAGCGATTATTAGGAATCTTGCGCTTTGGTGGGGAGTAGCTTAGTTTATCAAAATATACCACGAAACCGCAAATAAGTGCGGGCTAAAAGAAGTTGTGGCCTTTGCACGGCACATTGGGTTGAACAATATTATAGGTTGGGATGGTCAAATAAAGAAGAAGCAGGCCATGGATTCTGGTCGGCTGGGGATTTCCAACCTCCCGTGTTTGCATATTATACCATAATTACTGACAACCACATACCCTAACGTGGCAACTCGGTTTACCACAAATCACTTGCTCACCAGTTCCACACCCTCGGTTGTATTCACGCTATGATGCTTGGTGATTTCCAGCGCATCAACCATCCGCCGTAGCAGTGTGAATAACACTCCACTGCTAAGACTTCTTTATTCTCCAGACCGGTCTGGCATCTGTTCCGCCATTCCTTGGTCTTTGATCAGCGATTGGTATTCAACCAACTTCGTGAACAACTGTATGTCGGAAACATTTCCAACTGCATCTTCGACCGATATTTGCCCCATCCAACAGTGTTTCAATAGACCTATTGTGGTATCCCCGTCAATCCTAGAGTTTCGTGCGTCTAAAAGCAGGATTCTTCCAGGGCATTAATTGCCCACTACTCGCACATGCATCTTTCCTTAATGTTAGGTCAACTGTAAAGTGCAGGTTAAAACTATGTAACAGCCAGCCTCCTGCGTCAGTGTGTTCAGTATGAACAAAATATCAAGAGCCACAGTATGGTGGTTGGTAAACTTGACTTTTATCCAACCCGGAATAACGGCAGAGTATCAACAACGTATATTTGATTCAACATCGGATGCGCTCTACGATCACGCCCTACTCGGAAACCAGATGACCGCAATGAGAAACCAGTGGATGCCGACTAGCTGAGGAAAAATCGCACATCATTGAGAGAATCTGAGGCCCACTGGCACTGAGTAGAGAATAACAGTTGCCTAGTACATCGTCATCTGTAATACATCACTTCCTTGCACAGAAATAAGACGGCCGATTGAAGTTCACTGATTCAAAGCCAGACAATATGCCGGCGAGTTGCTAGCACAGCTGACAAGGCCACGACGTTGGCACCACTGGCCAATTATATTGAAAGGTCCGTGCTCACACTGAATTGGGTCTGTCTTATATGTGAGACGATGAACTACTCGGAAACCAGATGACCGCAATGAGAAACCAGTGGATGCCGACTAGCTGAGGAAAAATCGCACATCATTGAGAGAATCTGAGGCCCACTGGCACTGAGTAGAGAATAACAGTTGCCTAGTACATCGTCATCTGTAATACATCACTTCCTTGCACAGAAATAAGACGGCCGATTGAAGTTCACTGATTCAAAGCCAGACAATATGCCGGCGAGTTGCTAGCACAGCTGACAAGGCCACGACGTTGGCACCACTGGCCAATTATATTGAAAGGTCCGTGCTCACACTGAGAAAATTGGGTCTTATATGTGAGACGATGAATAATACGAAAAAGACGTGTCCGAGACTGAGAGTTATGTGTTTGGGGATCTTAATTAGGTTGACCGTTTGTGCCGACAAAATTAATATTCACCTATTCTGCTGCGGAACAAACACATTGGCCTTATGTCCTGCGCTGTGTAAAAGATATTGCCTATTGTTGGTGCACTGCCCTTTACTTGCTTGAACAATTTTACTGCCGAAATCGGATCGTATGGAAGGCCAATGCTTTACTGAATTGACGTGGGAGGTGCTGATTGTGGTGTGTTTGCGGGGTGTCAGTAAAGTGGCCACTGTGTATCATGATGCTAGGTGCTGCGCGCGCCTGTCAAGAGTCCTCAGTTTAAGGTCTGCGGCGCTGGTGTGGATGGGGGCGTGTTCAATGTTTCAGCGTCCCACGAATTCAGCTAATTAAATTCTCTGTTGACATTGAATCACTTACTTACTTCTTCAATCATACCGGCATAGCATTAAAAGTGTTCGTGAAATGCGTTCATTCAGCCTAGTTGAGAGATTTGTGAGGACCATCTGAATGCCTTTTACAAATAGGAAATTATGAGGGTTGAGAAAACAAATCACACTAAGGGCTCTTATTCAAGCACATCGCTTACTTGCTCGTTTGCGTGCGTAAGCTTTTGCTAAAATCAAGCACACGTGACAGCCTTTAACAAGAAATTAGACGGAGATACCTTCTTTTCATTGTAGCTGATAAGCAGGTTAGATCAGATTCATCCCTTCGTGGAAGCATTATCAGCAAACAGTTCATGAATCTGTACACATTCCA
>NW_008751921.1:141620-143103 GCF_000715545.1 Opisthorchis viverrini | reverse complement strand
CCTATTCTGCTGCTGAACAGTCAGCAGGAACACATTGGCCTTATGTCCTGCGCTGTGTAAAAGATATTGCCTATTGTTGGTGCACTGCCCTTTACTTGCTTGAACAATTTTACTGCCGAAATCGGATCGTATGGAAGGCCAATGCTTTACTGAATTGACGTGGGAGGTGCTGATTGTGGTGTGTTTGCGGGGTGTCAGTAAAGTGGCCACTGTGTATCATGATGCTAGGTGCTGCGCGCGCCTGTCAAGAGTCCTCAGTTTAAGGTCTGCGGCGCTGGTGTGGATGGGGGCGTGTTCAATGTTTCAGCGTCCCACGAATTCAGCTAATTAAATTCTCTGTTGACATTGAATCACTTACTTACTTCTTCAATCATACCGGCATAGCATTAAAAGTGTTCGTGAAATGCGTTCATTCAGCCTAGTTGAGAGATTTGTGAGGACCATCTGAATGCCTTTTACAAATAGGAAATTATGAGGGTTGAGAAAACAAATCACACTAAGGGCTCTTATTCAAGCACATGCCTTACTTGCTCGTTTGCGTGCGTAAGCTTTTGCTAAAATCAAGCACACGTGACAGCCTTTAACAAGAAATTAGACGGAGATACTTCTTTTCATAGCCAGCCATCTTGCCCCATTAATCTAATAGGGGGCATTAAACCAAAAGATAATGGAGACGAGACCAGCAGAGCTAATTTGCAGCAGAGATCTGGCAACCCCTTGAGCCATCTTGCCCCATTAATCTAATAGGGGGCATTAAACCAAAAGATAATGGAGACGAGACCAGCAGAGCTAATTTGCAGCACGCAGAGATCTGGAGATCAATATATTTTCCCTAGATTTCGTTGATTCATTGCATTCACGAAATATCATTTGCGAAAATTCCAGGTTTCACTGCCTCTCGGTAACCATAAGTCCTAAGTCTGGAAAATTGAAGTTAGATATAGTAAGTGGTTGTGGGAAGTTGACGCACACATTGGTGCGACTATTTGCATTAACAATTACGCCAGAAAAGGAAGATGGCCGTTCAAACGAGAGTGGTGTGACTATGAACAAAATACCTATCCTGCAAAACCCCAATAGTTGCATTAAGTAGAGTGATTGCTCATTACAATGGAATGCTGACTCAAGCTCGCACGCCTACGATATCCAGACCATTACGAATGTACCATTGTTCATGACGTCACTGAAGTGCATTTAATCTCATTGTATTAGGCATGTTGGCCTCACTCCTTGATTGTGGACAAGTAAATTTGCTCTGTTCAAGCTCTTCCATCTGTGTCAAAGGCGCGTAGGCGTTAAATTGTAACCAACTCCGTCGTTGCAATGCTTCTCATTTCATTAGGCGTACGTTCACCACGTAGCTCTTTGTGGGAACTGTTTTGTGCCAGATTTTCGTGGGTATCCGCGTTTGACAGGCAATGAGGCGCATTGTTCGCTATGAGAAGAAAGTCATTTCGTGCTCACAAGCAAACCTCCTAGTTGA